>NC_084559.2:42653145-42850645 GCF_033978685.3 Nerophis lumbriciformis
GGAGATTTTAATGGGAGCATTCGCATACCATGGTTTATATAGGGCACAGAGTGGGTGGGTACAGGCTGGCCTAGGGGCGTGGTGATTGGCTCATGTGTTACCTAGGAGGTGTTTCCGTCTATGGCGGCATGTTGTTACAATTTCGCTGCGCTTGTTGAGGGATGACAGGTCTGGACGGTAAATAATAAACAGTTTCTCTTTCAAGCATAGGTTGCATCTTTTATTACCACTATTGTAAGGTGTGCTGGATGCAAGAATTTGCCATGTTATTGAATATTCAACATTATTGTCTTTGAGGTCCCAAATGTGTTTGCTGAGTTCTGTGGTATTTCGCAGGTTTTTGTTCCTGAAAGAAGCCTTGTGATTGTTCCATCTGGTTTTTAATTCTCCCTCGGTTAATCCTACATATGTGTCGGATGTGTTAATGTCCTTGCGTATTACCTTAGATTGCTAGACAACTGATGTTTGTAAGCACCCCCCGTTGAGAGGGCAATCAGGTTTCTTTCGACAGTTACATCCTTTGTTGGTTTTGGAGTCGCTCTGTCTGGGGGTCGACGGCTCATTTGCAATTGTTTTGTTGTGGTTTGAGATGATTTGTCGTGTATTGTTCATGCAGCTGTAGCTCAATTTAATGTTGTTCTTGTTGAATACTTTTCTTAGGGTGTTGTCTTTGGGAAAGTGTTTGTCAATCAGATTGAGGAATTTGTGTCCAATGTTCGTTGAGACGTTTTTGCTGTATGGGGGGTTGTACCAGATGATGTCGTTTCGTTTTCTGTTCTTTTTTGGCTGGTTTCCTGGCGTGGGTTCATAGGTGAGGGTGAAATTATATCCGCTTTCATCAAGGGCTTTTTGGTACGGGGGGTTGCTTGGTCAAATTCAGCTTTGCTAGATGACAGCATCGATAGCCTTTTATTGATTCCGGTAGGTATTCTTTTCGTGGTGGTGGGTGGGTGGTTGCTGTCATGGTGCACGTATTGGAGTGTTGTGTTGGGTTTCGTGAATGGTTGGTAGCTGTTATTTCTCAGGTTGAAAGTGACGTCAAGGAAGTTGACGGTTTGCTTGTTGGCTTCAATCGTGATCCGTAGGCCGTTCTCTTTGAAAATTTGGCATATGCGCTTCTTGGTATTCTCGCTGCTCCTTGGCGAGGCGCGACACACTGCCAGTCCGTCATCACGGTAAATACCAAGGTTCAGATTGAGGCTAGCGAGCTGGGAGAGGAGGAAACTCCCAACGAGTTCACACGTTTCTATATATATATATATATATTAGAGATGCGCGGATAGGCAAATATTTCATCCGCAACCGCATCAGAAAGTCGTCAACCATCCGCCATCCACCCGATGTAACGTTTGATCAGAACTGCATCCGCCCGCCATCCGCCCGGTATATCTAATATAGACGATGCAAGGCATTAGTGAGGCACCTGCCAACTACTCCGGTTTTCCCGTAATTCGTACGGTTTTCATCAACCTATTCCGGGTTACGGGTGCAGTGATAAAAAATACGGTTTTTCATTAATTAAAAAAAAAAAAAGGGTGAAAACTACGCGAATTGCACCTTGTGCAGACAAGATTTTTCGATCGGACACGGAGGAATTAGCGATGTAAAAGACCACTTTGGGACAAAAAACCACAAGTCTAATGCCGTTGCTAGCGATACAAGTGGAAAACTTTCAACGTTTTTCGTCGCCCAAACAGATTCTTTGGATGTGATAAATGCCGAAGTTTTATTTACGGAGGCAATAATTGAGCATGGACTTCCAATCGCACTGGCTGATCACATGGGACAGTTACATGTTTGTAATGCAACCTTTAAAAATCATTACGCGGTGATCGCGGTCCCAAAAATAAACTTTTCTTGCATGATAATGTCCAGAAAAATTCGCTTTATACTACTATAGAGTCCTTTCAACGAATGAGTTTGATGGTTTATCACAAACCTTAAATGAAAGAAGTCCTTTGTTCTCTTGCACCATGCGCTTTGGCCTCTGTTTGGTGCGCAATCCTGTCGGCTGTATTTCACAGCACGACATACTGTTAAAAGTGTGCGGTGGGCGCGGTAGTGACCCTGGACGTGCGTCGGGCCCTTCTCGCGGATCGCCTCAGCTACGGCTCCCGGTGGAGCCCTCTCGGGGGAAGGGGCCTCGGTCCCGGACCCCGGCGAGGCGTCCCTTCTCCGCTCCGTAAAAGTGTCCATCTCTTTTTTTTCTTTTTTCTGTTGTGGCATATGCAGCAGGTGCCTGCTCGTTTTTCGTATGTGGGTAACAACATTTAACTATGTGTATATATTTCCCAATTGGTTTAACTGCCACCCGCAAAAAAAAAAAAAAAAAAAAAAAAAAAAAAAAAAAATCTAATTGATCCGCCCGACCCGACCCGCACGCGGATAAAATCTTATTTTTTTAAATTTCATCCGCCCGATCCGCGGATAATCCGCGGACTCCGCGGTTGTGCCCGCAAACCGCGCATCTCTAATATATATATATATATATATATATATATATATATATATATATATATATAAATGTGTGTGTGTGTGTTATTAATGATATATTTCATTATTTATGTATTTAATTGCATTTTTTGTCATGTTATGGGTGTTGAATGAAACCAGAGGGTGAATTTGTTAATTTGCACATTTGACAAATGATTACACCCTTCACCAACTGTACATTCAGGACTTCAATCATAGTTCAGATAATATAATAATACCACCTTTAGTATTTAAAAACCCTCAAACAAATATGGGCACACGTAAGAATATTAAACAATAGAGTCCAATTGAGTGCAGCAACTAGTTTACTGTACCTTTAAGAAAAAGAAAAAAAAAGTCACTCCGTTGCCCCGGTAATCCGGAAGCCACTCGCCTCCCACGCGCCTGCGCCTCAGAGCACTTCCTGTTTGAAAGCTGTCATCCAGGAAGCATCTTGCAAGTGGACTGTTTCAGGCGTGTGAGTCAAACCGAAACCAACGTGCTGTTGTCCTTGTCTTTCCGTGCCACTGTTCGTGTCTTTGTTGCCTTTTGTAAGAACATCAAGCAAAAAGCACGACTTTGTTTCTTGCTCGCAGTGGCTTCCATGTGGAAGCTTTGTATGTATACACACTGCTTTTGACTCAAGGGGGGGGGCTTTTAAAACGCGCACAACTAATATTCATTTCAGCCTGCAGGATATATTACTATCAAAGAAGGGATACCATGCATATTTAGAAATAAAAGGTGTCGTGAATTGGTTGGTAAACACTATCACAAGTGTGGACTAATAGATACATGTATATTTAAGAGTATTTCAAACTAAGAAACCATTGCAGTGTTCATCAGCAAGGTGCCAAGTCATGTATTTGTTCCTCTCCCACCTGTCACAGGAGACACCTACCTGGGGATTTGTTGGAGCAGATCAGATGCTCATCCTCCATCTTGGTGGTGCTGAACTCGCTCTGTGCACACTATTGACCGCCATGGCCCAGGTGGCCATTCAGGAGGATGGAGAGAAAACCACAGCGCTCAAAGGTAAATAGTTGGTTTTTTTTGTTATGAACCGTTTCAGTTTCAGTTTACCGTATTTTCCGCACTATAAGGCGCACCTAAAAACCACAAATTTTCTCAAAAGCTGACAGTGCGCCTTATAACCCGGTGCGCTTTATATATGGATAAATATTAAGATTCATTTTCATAAAGTTTAGGTCTCGCAACTACGGTAAACAGCCGCCATCTTTTTTCCCCGTAGAAGAAGCGCGCGGTGCATGCTGGGATATGTGACGTTTCATTTCCATTTGTGTGTTTATGTAAAGACCCCAAAATGGCTCCTATTAAGTGTGTTGTCTGTCTAATTATAAATAATGCAGACGAGGCGTGTTAACTGAGTTCTCAACGTTTACTCACAGCGTGCTCATAACCACATTCTAACTGCCAGCATACAACGCTTCTCAGGGCTACCGCGCATGCTCGTAACTATCGTTGCATGCTGGGTAGTGTAGTTGTTATATTTGCTAGCTCATAACAGCACATTGAGAGACACGCTTACGCGCTTAATTCAATACTCGCCGTCATTCCGGGTGGATTGACAAAAGACCTCCAGCCGCTAGATATTGGTGTCAACAGGGCATTCGAAGCTAGACTGCTAACTGCGTGGGAACAATGGATGACAGAAGGCGAACACACCTTCACTAAGACGAGGAGGCAGCGCCAGACGACGCCAACATCTGCCAGTGGATCGTAAATTTGCCCAACTTTTCACTTCGGACACCGAAGACGAAGGATTTACGAATGAAGAATAACTTCAGAAAGTGAGCGCTATGTTTATTTTGTGTGTTGTGACATTAACGTTCGAGCAACATTATGTTGCTATTGCTCTGCACTATTTTGAATTTTACTATGTTTGTGATTGCACATTTGCGTACATTTTGGGAGTGAACAGAGTTGTTAGAACGCTGGTTTTTAATATATTATTAAAGTTTGACTGACCTATCTGACTGTTTTTTTGACATTCCCTTTAGCGCAGCGTAGGCGCGGCTTATAGTCCGGGGCGGCTTATTGGTGGACAAAGTTATGAAATATGCCATTCATTGAAGGTGCGGCTAATAATCCGGTGCGCCTTATAGTGCGGAAAATACGGTATTTGGAACATGCATACGATACAATGTAATGTGTCACACATTTTCAGTTGTTTCATTACAGCACGTCCGAAAAGTAGTAGGAAGAAGCAGAGCCTATTTAGTCCCACCTCTTTTCATACCAAAAGTTAAAGTAAAAGTACCAATGATAGTCACACCCACACTAGGTGTGGTGAAATTACCCTCTGCATTTGACCCATCCCCTTGTTCCACCCCCTGGGAGGTGAGGGGAGGAGTGAGCAGCAGCAGTGGCCGCACCCGGGAATCATTTTGGTGATTTAATCCCCAATTCCAACCTTTGATGCTGAGTGCCAAGCAGGGAGGTAATGGGTCCCATTTTTATAGTCTTTGGTATGACTCGGCTGGGTTTGAACTCACGACCTACCGATCTCAGGGCGGACACTCTTAACCACTAGTCCACTGAGCAGGTTTTATCTATATAAATGTTATCCAATTTCCTTGTTCGCTGTAACATAACAGTAAAAAAAAAAAAAAATAGTATAGTATATACCATAGTAAGCAAACAAATATTAAATACATAAATAATATTTGTCTTAATAAAAATAAAAATAAAAAAGGGTTCAAGATGTTCATCATAATTTTTGGTCTGTGTACTTTGTGAACACTTGTAGTCTCTTAAACTGAATCGTATTGGTGCTTTGTTTGATTTCTTTGGTTAATCTGTTCCATAATTGAATTCCACATACAGATATGCTAAAGGTTTTAAGTGTTGTACGAGCATACACATGTTTTAAATTAGATGTTCGTCTAAGGTTATATTTCTCCTCTTTTGTTGAGAAGAATTGTTGTACATTCTTGGGTGGCAGGTTATAGTTTGCTTTGTGCATAATTTTAGTTGTTTGCAAATGCACTAAATCGTTGAATTTCAATAATTGTGATTTAATAAATAAAGGGTTTGTATGTTTTCTATATCCAACATTATGTATTATTCTAATTTATCTTTTTTGTAACACAGTTAGTGAATGAAGTGCACATTTTTAGTTGTTTCCCCATATTTCTACACAGTAACTCAGATATATCCATATCATGATACATGTTATTACAGCTGTAATATGCAGGCATCCCTTGCTGCATTACGCTTCAAATATCGCGGCTTCACTACAGCGCAGGTTTTTTTTACATTTATTTTAATTTAGTAAAATTAAGTATGTTTTATGTCTATGTAATACATTTGTCTTATTTTCTACTATTACTGTATGTTGTGGCGATCAATAAAGATACATTTCGAGGTTTAAAGCACCAGAGAGTGGAAAAACAAGTTGACTTTATATGCTTAATTGTGTTTCATTGTATGCATTAAACCATATCCAATTGTATTTACAAAGTATGGGTATATTCCGTTTAAATATCACAAAATGCCACAAATTCTGTTGGCCATTTTGAATATTCCTCTCCAAATATTTTCGGCAATTTCCGTAGATTCTCTGTCAATGCACTAACACTTCTGCACTCAGACTATATCTTTAGATTAGTCATTCTGGAATTACGTAAAAATTGGAAAGAGATGTGCTGTTTATCATTCACAATACTTATGTAAGACAAGAACACATATGCTTGGCTTTTTTTATGCACTCAAAATCAAAAATAAATAGCTAACAATTGAGTCAACAGATGGAGCGTCCTCTATTGGGCCTATGCCCTTTAAAAACATCCAGAAAACAACAACCACAGTCCATGTGTCATGACCTGAAAATTAACCAAATTTGAGTGATATTGTTATTATAAGTGCCAAATCATCTATTTTCGCGGCACATTGATAGCCGTGAGCTAATGCTATCTTACGCTGCTTTTGCTGACACACTAAGCCGGCGGCTGCTTCAGCTTCCTCTCAAATTTGCTAAAAGGAAATTCTAGATTATAATTCATGCATCTCTCACCTGGTAGTAGACAAATGTGGCCATGGACCGAGAGGCTGGTCGACTTTCACATCCCCCGAGATTGCAAAAAAGACCCAGTTGTGGCAACTTTTTTTTAACCTTTCGTGAGGACTTAGATTGAATCTTCATCTAAATGGTATTATGTGAGCGTCTCGTCAGTCGGCATCCCAGCCAAAGATTGGTTTGGTTTGGTTTGGTTTTGAGTTTATTTCGAACATGCATACAATTACAATAAGGTACATCATGATTTCCAGATTCTCTTTTCAACATGTTTGAAAATTGAGTAGGAAGAAACAGAGCTTATTTACTACCCCTTTTCTTTTACATAGCAGTTGCTAACACTTTTGTTCACTTCCTGTTCTCAATTTATTCACAATATACTCTATAAATAATAACATTAAAACTACATAAATAAATGAAGTAGGTTGTATTTCATATGGTGAGATAGATACAATTATCCATACATTGAGAATGTTTGTCATGGTTTTACTTCTTTGTAAACACTTTGAGTTTGAACCGTTTTTTAAATTGGATCATGGTACAGTACATAGTTAGATTTTTTTTATCTAATCCATTCCATATTTTATATATACCAGTACTAAAGGTTTTAAGTGTTGTATGTGCATACAAATGTTTAAAATTGCATATTTGTCCTTTTTTTGTTGAGAAGAATTGTTGTACATTCTTGGGTAGCAGGTTATAATTTGTTTTGTGCATAATTTTAGCTGTTTTCAAAACAACTATATTGTGGAATGTCAATATTTTCTATTCAATAAATAAAGAGTTTGTATGTTCTCTATATCCTACATTATGTACTATTGTAAGTGATCTTTTTTGTAACACAGTTAGTAACTGAATCCTACTTTTGTAGTTATTTCCCCATATTCTTACACAATAACTCAGAAATGGTAACACTAGTGAGCAGTAGAGAATATGACGTGATTTTTGGTCCAATGCATCCATCCATCCATCCTTAGCTTTATTCTTTATTGACGTGTTTCTTGACACTTTGTTGTATACTTTTCATGAGATTTCCAGTTCATTTTATCATCAATCATTACACCGAGCAATTTTATTGTGTCACTATTCGTATTTGTGTTTGACTTTCCCTTCGAATAGCATTATTTTAGTTTTACTGAGGTTTAAGGATAGTCTGTTTTTGTCAAACCATCTCTTTAATTTGTTCATTTCAAAGTACAACTTGTCCAGTAATGTTTGTTTTTATTCTGGTTTGTTATGATTAGCACCGACCAATGCTGCTAATGCTATATTGCTACAATAAAGCTGCATCCGTTTAGCACTCGGCTTCTAAAATGTATTGCTCATCCTCTTTGTGTTCGGGCTCAGAAATATAAGTTCTGGATTATCATTTGTCCTAAAGTTTGTTGTTGGCTCTCACAAAGTTTGCTTGATTAACATTGTTGTTGACGGGAAAGGGATCTGTGGTTCCTAGCACTATGTCACGTATCATGTTACTGGCTTCCTCATTAACTCTTAAAATGGCTCAGAAAGTAGCTCCTTGAATTCCGTCTAAGTCTATAACAAGATCTGATAGCTCAGTTACAGCTCTTGTTATTACCAAATCTGTGTTACATGTGTTTTATGTTGCACGATTGCACCAAGAAAAATTCCTAGTTTGTGAACCCTTTCTCAAACAATGGCAATAAAACGATTCTGATTCTGATTCTGATTCTGAAATCTCCGTTAGATTGATACTATTTTGATCATAATTATTTATTTGGAAACATTGGAAGCCTTTTGGTGCCAAAAACCATTTATACATATGATAATAGCTTCAATTTAGAGGCAGCCTGTTTTTCCACTCTACTGGTACTTTAAGGGTAAACAATGCTAACAACATGGCGGCTAATGTTGATGCCATTAAGGCCGCGACAATCAGGTTGACCAACTTCTGACAGAACAACTTTTTGATAGGATAGACTTTATCCCACAATCAGAATATTATGTGGTTGCACTGCAGATTCAAAATGTCCTCAAAAACAAGGTAAACGCACATTAAAACAAGAGGGAAACATTAAAGAACACAAAGGACATACAATACATTAAAGGAGCACTGAGCTGATGCAACTGGCTACCGCTTCACGGTGCCATTTCTACAAATATCAACAAAAGCAGCTGTATGTACAAACCCCAAAACCAGTGAAGTTGGCACGTTGTGTAAATCGTAAATAAAAACAGAATACAATGATTTGCCAATCCTTTTCAACCTATATTCACCTCACGTGTGTGTAACAATCATTGGTACTTTAACTTTAACTTGAACTTATATTCAATTGAATAGACTGCAAAGACAATATATTTAATGTTTGTACTGGAAAACTTTGTTATTTTTTGCTAATATTAGCTCATTTGGATTTTGATGCCTGCACCATGTTTCAAAAAAGCTGGCACAACTGGCAAAAAAGTCTGAGAAAGTTGAGGAATGCTCATCAAACACTTGTTTGGAACATTCCACAGGTGAACAGGCTAAATGGGAACAAGTGCGTGCCATGATTGGGTATAAAAGCAGCTCCCATGAAATGCTCAGTCATTCACAAACAAGGATGGGGCGAAGGTCCCCACTTTGGGAACAAATGCGTGAACAAATTGTCGAACAGTTTAAGAACAACATTTCTCAACCAGCTATTGCAAGGAATTTAGGGATTTCACCATGTACCATCCGCAATATCATCAAAATGTTCAGAGAATCAGGAGAAATCATTGCACGTAAGCGGCTAAGCCCGTGACTTTCGATCCCTCAGGCGGTACTGCATCAAAAAGCGACATCAGTGTGTAAAGGATATCACCACATGGGCTCAGGAACACTTCAGAAAACCACTGTCAGTAACTACAGTTCATCTGTAAGTGCAAGTTAAAACTCTACTCTGCAAAGCCAAAACCATTTATCAACAACACCAAGAAACGCTGCCGGCTTTGCTGGGCCCAAGCTCATCTAAGATGGACTGATGCAAAGTGTAAAAGTGTTCTGTGGTCTGACGAGTCCACATTTCAAATTGTTTTTGGAAACTGTGGACGTCGTGTCCTCCGCAACAAAGAGGAAAATAACCATCTGGATTGTTCTAGGCGCAAAGTTCAAAAGCCAGCATCTGTGATGGTATTGGGGTGTATTAGTGCCCAAGGCATGGGTAACGTACACATCAGTGAAGGCACCATTAATGCTGAAAGGTACATACAGGTTTTGGAGCAACATATGTTGCCATCCAAGCAACGTTATCATGGACGCCCCTGCTTATTTCAGCAAGACAACTAAGCCACGTGCTACAACAGCGTGGCTTCATAGTAAAAGAGTGCGGGTACTAGACTGGCCTGTCTGTAGTCCAGCCATGTCTCCCAGTGAAAATGTGTGACGCATTATGAAGCCTAAAATACCACAACAGAGACCCCTGGACTGTTGAACAACTTAAGCTGTACATCAAGCAAGAATGGGAAAGAATTCCACCTGAAATGCTTCAAAAATTGGTTCCCAAACATTTACTGGGTGTTGTTAAAATGAAAGGCCACGTAACACAGTGGTAAAAATGCCCCTGTGCCAACTTGTTTGCAATGTGTTGCTGCCAATAAATTCTAAGTTAATGATTATTTGCAAAAAAAAATATGTTTGTCCGTTCGAACATTTAATATCTTGTCTTTGCAGTATATTTAATTGAATATAAGTTGAAAAGGATTGTCAAATCATTGTATTCTGTTTTCATTTTCGAATTACACAACGTGACAACTTCACTGGTTTTGAGTTTTGTAGAAATGGCGTCGCTGAAGTGGCAGCTTGTTGCATCAGTGCTGTGCTCTTTTAATGTCTTTTATATCCTTTCTTGTTTTTAGTTACCTTATTTTTTGTTGATGTTTTGTACCTGCACTGCAACCACATAATTGGGATGAATAACGTCATCCTGTCCTATAGCTAGTATCGCCGATACTGACACCGATACGGATACTTGTGACTTGAAATGTCAGTTTGCTTCTCACTAGATGATTATCATTATGAGAACACATGAAAACTATTTTATTCCAAAAAGGTTTTTGTTGCTAAGTACATCAATCTAAAACAATGTAACAGAATAATTGACCTTTTTACGTTGTACTACACACAAAAAAGTCACGATTACAAAATAACAAAAAAAGCAACAATGTAACAAAAATAAAAATATTGAAATGTAAACAAAACAACTGAAGTAACTACAATTAAAGGGAGATACTTGTGAAAAATAACAAAGTATTCAGCAGAGCAGGGAGGAGAGGGGTAAAGCATAAATGAGTGAGCAGAGAGATGACTAGGAGATTTGCTGATGACGCATAAACTCTGTGGAAAACCAGAAATAAAATGCGGGACGCACAGAAGAAAAGCTGCAACAAAAGTATTAATCCCATCACACTAGTATTGATCCGATACTAATACCTACCTTGGTATCGATACTATCAATATTCGGATCGATACGCCAAGCCCTATCCTGAACCGCTGCATAGAAAAGGTTAAACATTTGGTTAAATATGCCCCCATCCTGTGTTGCATTTGCTATTATGTTTAACAGATAAGCCTCATTATGGTGCTGTTATGGAACCCCAAAGTTTAAATCCCATAGGTCGGATTAAGATATAAATTCCTCACACAGCTCAATGCACTCCACAAACACCCACTGTAACTCAAACTTGAGCGCGTTAAGCCGAAACATCGCGCAATTTGCTACACACAAGCACACGGGCCCGCTTCTTGTTCTGCCACTGCAGCTTAAGGTTGAGATTTAGGCAAGGAAATTTGACATGATATTCTAAGGTTTAACTTTCTCTTTTTTTCCCCCTCTTTTGTCTCAGATTTGCTGTCAAGAATTGACTTAGATGAACTCATGAAGAAAGATGAACCCCCTTTCACTTTCCCCAAAACACTGGAAGAGTTTGAATACGCCTTCAATGAGAGTAAGTATACATACGCAAAACACTATTGCAAAAAAAAAGTTTTCCCTAGATTATCGCAAGGGTTACGTTCCGGACCCGTGAAATCTGTGGACACTATTTTATGATCTACTGTTTATATGAATATTATGTCTTTATAAGATCTCTTCACACACACATATTTCACACACTATACAGATTTCACATTGATCGTATGATGCTAAAAGACTTCATACACTCTACGTAACTTTAACATAAAAACTTATTTGAGTCTACTCCAATCTCAATGTCCTCAATGATATCTTAAAATGAGCGTTGCACTTTGACCGTTGAAAGTGAAGCAAAAAGTGGCAAGGGAATACTAGTACAGATACTGTATAATTTATGTAATTTCACTGTGAGTTTATTGAATTAGTATTGGCAGGAATAAGGCAACAAAGAACATAATCCAAATATAGAACAATAAACTTCAAAGAGTGGTGGGCAAAGACACAAGGCACATATACTTGCAGTGTGTATATTGTACATATTACATATTGTTATGAAGGTGTCTGTTACTACATTATATATATACTTGCAGTGTGTATATTGTACATATTACATATTGTTATGAAGGTGTCTGTTACTACATTATATATATACTTGCAGTGTGTATATTGTACATATTACATATTGTTATGAAGGTGTCTGTTACTACATTATATATATACTTGCACTGTGTATATAAATCATATTACATATTGTTATGAAGGTGTCTGTTACTACATTATATATATACTTGCAGTGTGTATATTGTACATATTACATATTGTTATGAAGGTGTCTGTTACTACATTATATATATACCTGCAGTGTGTATATTGTACATATTACATATTGTTATGAAGGTGTCTGTTACTATATTATATACATACTTGCAGTGTGTATATAAAACATATAACATATTGTTATGAAGGTGTCTGTTATTACATTATATCAGTGGTTCTTAACCTTGTTGGAGGTACCGAACCCCACCAGTTTCATATGCGCATTCACCGAACCCTTCTTTAGTGAAAAATAAAAAAAAATTTTTTTTTCAAATTCAAGACAAAGTTATATGTTTTGGTAACACTTTAGTTTGGGGAACATATTCTATGTAACAAAGACTTAATTTAGAGTTTTTTGGACACTAGGGGAACATATTCTTAGTAACAAAGACTTAATTTAGAGTTATTTGGTTAGGGTTAGGGCCAGGGTTAGAGGGTTAGGGTTATAATAAGGCCATGTCGAATAAGGCATTAATAAGTACTTAATAATGATTAGTTAAGAGCCAATATGTTACTAATTTGCACGTTAATAAGCAACTAATTAATGGTGAATATGTTCTCCATACTAAAGTGTTACCATGTTTTTTTACTGGTGCACAAAATTAACCGTGCATGAACATCACCTTGTTCAAAGAACAAAACCAACACAGTGCATAAACTCACAACAAATTACACACCTGAAAATCAGTCTGACTTCTGCTGTTGTCGTAGCCATAATACGCTGATAGGGAGAAGTTTTTATTTACACGATGAGTCGGGTGTGTTTTGACCTCCGCCGAACCCCTGAGCCCGACTCACCGAACCCCTAGGGTTCGATCGAACCCAGGTTAAGAACCACTGAATTATATATATACTTTCAGTGTGTATATTGTACATATTACATATTGTTATGAAGGTGTCTGTTACTACATTATATCTAAACTTGCAGTGTGTATATAAAACATTACATATTGTTATGAAGGTGTCTGTTACCACTTTATATATATATATATATATATATATATATATATATATATGTATATATATATATGTGTATATATATATATATATATATATATATTAGGGCTGGACAATATATCGATATATCACGGGTTTGTCTCTGTGCGATATAGAAAATGACTATATCGTGATATTTGAGTATACGTTCTTACACAGTTGCTTTTAGCTGCGGGGCATTAAACTGCATGTGTTTCTCACTCTTTCCTGTCTCTCCTTCTCACAGAGACTTTAAAACAAGTGCACCTTCTTATAGGGATGTCCCGATCCAGGTTTTTGCACTTCCGATCCGATACCGATATTGTTTTTGCATTTCCGATCCGATACCGATACTGACCGATACTGGCCTATCCGAGCATGTATTAAAGTTTAAAGTTATTTAGCCTACTTAGTTGTCAGAATCATGTTGAAAGGGGTTTTAGTACTCTTGATAACAACTAGCCAGCTGAATTAGGGGAGTTTGAATAATACACAATGGTTGGTAAATGGTAACAAGAAACTGACCTGTTTATTCAAGGATAAACACAAAATAGACAAAATTATACATGACAAACAGAAATGGCATCATTGAACTAGGGCTGGGCGATATGGCCTTTTTTTAATATTGCGATATTTTAAGGCCATATTGCGATACACAATATATATCTCGATATTTTGCCTTAGCCTTGAATGAACACTTGATGCATATAATCACAGCAGTATGATGATTCTATGTGTTTTGATTGATTGAGACTTTTATTAGTAGGTTGCACAGTGAAGTACATATTCCGTACAATTGACCACTAAATGGTAACACCCCAATAAGTTTTTCAACTTGTTTAAGTCGGGGTCCACTTAAATTGATTCATGATACAGATATATACTATCAGATATATACTATCATTATAATACAGTCATCACACAAGATAATCACATTGAATTATTTACATTATTTATAATCCAGGGTGTGGAGGGGGGGCGCCGGATGTAAGTGTCAAAAAGACAGCCAAAAGAGTTTGATATGAGAATAAATCTAAAGTTACAATATATTGCGCAGGCGAGCACCTTAGAGGGAGCGTTGCTCGCACGGCTGCGCTAGCATCACAGCTAACGTTAGCCATGCTGCTACCTCTCTGCTCGGGGAGGACGTATGACGTGACAGTATGTGACGTGTGTAAGAAAGTGCACTTGCTGTCTGTGAGAGGGAGACACAGGACAGAGTGAGAAGAGCCTGTCGTGTAATGCCAGCAGCTAAAAGCAACTGCGTGCCTGTGGATGTGTTGAAGGTGTGCTGGAAAATGCGGAACGGAAATTACGGAGCAGCAGAAAAGTGGAATGTATTATTTAAATCGGTGCGTTGGAAAACACGGACCGGAGTTTTTTTTTTAAACTGGATCTGGATCGGCATTTTCCCATGCCTTGCCGATACGCAATTTTTGGCAAATATTGGCAGCCGATCCGATCCAGATATCGGATCGGGACATCCCTACCTTCTTACATACGTCACATTGATTGATTGAAACTTTTATTAGTAGATTGCACAGTACAGTACATATTCCGTACAATTGACCACTAAATGGTAGCACCTGAATACGTTTTTCAACTTGTTTAAGTCGGGGTCCACGTAAATCAATTCATGGTACAAATATATACTATCAGCATAATACAGTCATCCCACAAGTTAATCATCAGAGTATATACATTTAATTATTTACATTATGTACAATATTTACAATCGGGGGGTGGGATGAGGAGGGTTTAGTTGATAACAGCACAGTCATCAACAATTGCATCATCAGAGAAATGGACATTGAAACAGTGTAGGTCTGACTTGGTAGGATATGCACAGCGGGCAGAGAACATAGTGAGCTCAGAAAGCATAAGAACAAGTATATACGTACATTTGATTATTTACATTTGGTTATTTACAATTCGGGGAGGTGGGATGTGGAAGGGGGAGGGTGTTAGTCAAAGGTTGAAGTTGACTGGTGGTGTTGTTTTAGTGCGGTTTTGAAGGAGGATAGAGATGCCCTTTCTTTTACACCTGTTGGGAGTGCATTCCATATTGATGTGGCATAGAAGGAGAATGAGTTAAGACCTTTGTTAGATTGGAATCTGGGTTTAACGTGGTTAGTGGAGCTCCCCCTGGTGTTGTGGTTATGGCGGTCATTTACGTTAAGGAAGTAGTTTGACATGTACTTTGGTATCAGGGAGGTGTAGCGGATTTTATAGACTAGGCTCAGTGCAAGTTGTTTTACTCTGTCCTCCTCCCTGAGCCAGCCCACTTTGGAGAAGTGGGTTGGAGTGAGGTGTGATCTTGGGTGGAGGTCTAAAAGTAATCTGACTAGCTTGTTTTGGGATGTTTGGAGTCTAGATTTGAGGGTTTTGGGGGTGCTAGGGTACCAGGAGGTGCAAGCTTAATCGAAAAAGGGTTGAACGAGAGTTCCCGCTAGAATCTTCAAGGTGCTTTTGTTGACCAGAGAGGAGATTCTGTTGAGAAATCTCGTTTGTTGGTTGACCTTTTTGATTACCTTGGTTGCCATTTTATCACAGGAAAGATTAGCCTATAGAATGCAACCTAGGTAGGTGACCTCATCTTTCCTGGTGATAACAATGTCACCCACATCATGTCAACATCTCCGTTCGGTGCCACACCAACTAAATGCCGAAGCAACTATTTCCACATCAACACCGTAGGACATATACTATTTGATATGCAGCTCATTTTTATGTGACACATATTGAAATATCTTGTGTGTCATCATGCACAAAGGTGCACTTATAGCTTGTTTTAAAATGTCTCTGATAATCTTGCACTTTTTGTTTTGGAAATGACATAAATGTTTGTGCTACTGCTTAATAACTGTTTAATAAATACAGTTTTGCTAAATTGACTTAGTTGTGATTTCCCTCTCTGCATTATGCTCACCTGCTATACACCTTTCTGCTCATCCCACTGTCTCTCCTCTCTGCCTGCCTGAGCACTGACTCTGAATACGCAGTGCTGATTGGCTGTTACATGTGCTCTGAATACACACTGCTGATTGGCTGTTACATGCGTTTTGAATACGCACTGCTGATTGGCTGTAACCGCTCTGCGTGTAACCAATCAGATGGTTCTGTGGGTGGGACAATGCTGAGTGCTGCAGAAACTACTGACAAAGGCAGAGGCAGAACTAAGCAGAGCAGCTTGTTAAGACTTTAGTATAGGCGGTGGCGCTTTGTTGTTAAGGCGGCAAACCCTGATACATATTGTTATGAAGGTGTCTGTTACTACATTATATATATACTTGCAGTGTGTATATTGTACATATTACATATTGTTATGAAGGTGTCTGTTACTACATTATATATATACTTGCAGTGTGTATATTGTACATATTACATATTGTTATGAAGGTGTCTGTTACTACATTATATAAATACCTTCTATGTGTATATTGTACATATTATATATTGTTATGAAGGTGTCTGTTACTACGTTATATGTATACTTGCAATGTGTATATTGTACATATTAAGTATTGTTATGAAGGTGTCTGTTGCTACATTATATATATATACTTGCAGTGTGTATATTGCACATATTACATATTGTCATGAAGGTGTCCGTTACTACATTATATATAAATATATACTTGCAGTGTATATATTGTACATATTACATATTGTTATGAAGGTGTATGTTACTACATTATACAATTCCAACTGATGTTGAGTCACAGGAACTATTAGAGAGCAGAAATGAACAAAGAAAAAGTAATATTGAGTGACAAATATAAATTCAAAGTTATCACCGGAGTTCCAAACTGCAGTAGCAGCAGTGTTGCCAATTCCGCATATTACAGGCGACTGTAAAAAAAAAAAAAAAAAAAATAATAATAATAATAAATATTTTTTTGGCCTTGCTTTTCTGCCCTGACAATAGAACAAGACACAACTGTCATTTTCTACAAAATTTTTCCTGGCAAAGTCAGAATTAATGGTGGAAACTTGATAAAAACCATCATTTAATATATGTATGTGAATATATGTATATGTATGTGTATATATGTATATGTTAAAGTTAAAAAGTTAAAGTACCAATGATTGTCACACACACACTAGGTGTGGCGAAATTATTCTCTGCATTTGACCCATCACCCTTGATCACCCCCTGGGAGGTGAGGGGAGCAGTGGGCAGCAGCGGTGGCTGCGCCCGGGAATCATTTTGGTGATTTAACCCCCAATTCCAACCCTTGATGCTGAGTGCCAAGCAGGGAGGTAATGGGTCCCATTTTTATAGTCTTTGGTATGACTCGGCCGGGATTTGAACTCCCAACCTACCGATCTCAGGACGGACACTCTAACCACTAGGCCACATATGTGTGTTTATATACAGTATATATATATATATATATATATATATATATATATATTTATTTATTTATATATATATATATATATATATATATATATATATATATATATATATATATATATATATATATATATATATATATATATATATATAAAATTGGATATGGGTGGGTTCCCTACAGGTACTCCGGCTTCCTCCCACCTCCAAAGACATACACCTGGGGATAGGTTGATTGGCAACACTAAATTGTCAGGAGCGTAACACTAAGCTTCATCACTTTGACTTGTAATATCTCTAATTCTGGTGGTGTTTTATTCTTTTTTCTTTTTGGAACATGTACTATACATATAATACAATAAAGTCCCATATGAATTTATGTAGCAATACTTGAATTTTGCCTTTGAAAGTAGCACTCCAATGTCCATTAGTGGATCTGTACACATATGTATATACTGTATATACACACATACATATAAACACAAAATATATAAGTAACGTTTCATAGGTTTGTGTTTGTATTCAATTTGTGTTGAGCTGTTGTGAAAAGCATAATGTGTAATAGGGCTACAGCTATCGATTATTTTAGTCATCGATCGATTAGTTTGTCTGATTAATCGAGGAATTGGATAAAACCCACTTTATAGGATCAATGCGAATTTCAGGGAACAGAGTTAAAATAAACAATTGTTCTGCTTGCCATAACCTTGATTGTTTATTCATAATAAATGCACATTATCAGTATTGAAATTTGTACTTTGAACATATTTGCATTAATATATATATATATATATATATATATATATATACTTTTTTTTTTTTTAACTGGTCCTCTGTTTGTGCTGCCATACGTGCGCTGTATTGCAGCAGCCGTGTGGTGCGGATTTTTATCATTTGTATTAGCTACACTTATTAAATGTATATTCTCAAATTAATCGATTTAATCGATTAATTGTTTTTAATTTAAATGAACAAACATTTGCATAAATCAAATGGATTGTCCAGTCCCATGTTGGGTGTACATTATGATACACATATTAAAGATAAAAACTATTATTTGCGATTCATCGCAATTAAATATATTTAATAGTTTGACAGCCCTGATATTGCAGATGCACCACTGATACTACAAGTCCCAGAATGCACAGCATAAGCAGGTGCAGTGTTGTGATTCATGGTTGACCTTTGTGTAATTGTTATAAAGCCACAGAAACGCATTTTATATTTGCCCTAAATGGGACCTCATCATTTGATCGAAGAGTCTCTTAAGAGACTGGAAGCACAAAAAGATGCTGTGAAAATGGACCTGAGGGATGTTTCTGGCTCTTAGCATTCTCCTGTAGTGTCTTCCTCCCTCTGTTCTCTGTCAGTATCCCTGCCAGCTCACTGGATGTGGGACATGTTATGTACTCTACGGCCCGTCAGAAACCTACTCAGCCTTGCCCTCCGTCTGCCGGAGGAGCATTTGCATAATATGACTGTGTCTATAAGAACAGCAATGGAGAGAAACATACCTATCCAATACTACCCCAGCCCTTTATGCCTGCCAGTGCCAGAGCCTTGCTCCATGTCCCATACAAAAATCTTTCCTTTGCACACCAATACACACATGCAGAATTCTCCCCAGCTGTATATCTTGTCCCTTTCTGCTGAGGCCAATTTTTGAAGGGGAGCCTTTCTATTAAAGCCACCTTGCCCCTGAGGCGGTGTCTCCAACATGTCTCCCTCGCAGCCGCCGCTGTGGCTTTCGTGCATTTCCACAGTTACAGCCGGGCTACCTCGGCTCGAGACAGGTGGAACAAAAATGTTAATTTGAGCATGTAATGATGTGAATGCAGACAAGGCTGTGTACAATAGTTTGCAGGTGTCTTAATCACTGAAGATGATGGCTTCATTTCGCTAGCCCTGCGGTTTTTCCATTACTGGAAATCCAAGGTTATGTACACCTAATTAAGCGGCCAAATTGAGAACAGAATGCTAATTATGACCAAAAAAAGAAGAGAAAAGTTGAGAAAACGGTATTCCTCTGAGAGCATGTGTTGGGGGAGGTGGCGGAGATGTTCATGCCCTCACACACACACACACACACACACACACACACACACGCACACATTCTTGTATTTCTTACCTTCTTGAAACCTCTGAAAAATGCCTTCGTCTTTAGGACCACCCTTTCTATATATATAAAGATTTGTATTTGTAACATTAATAACATATACAGGTAAAAGCCAGTAAATTAGAATATTTTGAAAAACTTGATTTATTTCAGTAATTGCATTCAAAAGGTGTAACTTGTACATTATATTTATTCATTGCACACAGACTGATGCATTCAAATGTTTATTTCATTTAATTTTGATGATTTGAAGTGGCAACAAATGAAAATCCAAAATTCCGTGTGTCACAAAATTAGAATATTACTTAAGGCTAATACAAAAAAGGGATTTTTAGAAATGTTGGCCAACTGAAAAGTATGAAAATGAAAAATATGAGCATGTACAATACTCAATACTTGGTTGGAGCTCCTTTTGCCTCAATTACTGCATTAATGCGGCGTGGCATGGAGTCGATGAGTTTCTGGCACTGCTCTGGTGTTATGAGAGCCCAGGTTGCTCTGATAGTGGCCTTCAACTCTTCTGCGTTTTTGGGTCTGGCATTCTGCATCTTCCTTTTCACAATACCCCACAGATTTTCTATGGGGCTAAGGTCAGGGGAGTTGGCGGGCCAATTTAGAACAGAAATACCATGGTCCGTAAACCAGGCACGGGTAGATTTTGCGCTGTGTGCAGGCGCCAAGTCCTGTTGGAACTTGAAATCTCCATCTCCATAGAGCAGGTCAGCAGCAGGAAGCATGAAGTGCTCTAAAACTTGCTGGTAGACGGCTGCGTTGACCCTGGATCTCAGGAAACAGAGTGGACCGACACCAGCAGATGACATGGCACCCCAAACCATCACCCAACCATGCAAATTTTGCATTTCCTTTGGAAATCGAGGTCCCAGAGTCTGGAGGAAGACAGGAGAGGCACAGGATCCACGTTGCCTGAAGTCTAGTGTAAAGTTTCCACCATCAGTGATGGTTTGGGGTGCCATGTCATCTGCTGGTGTCGGTCCACTCTGTTTCCTGAGATCCAGGGTCAACGCAGCCGTCTACCAGCAAGTTTTAGAGCACTTCATGCTTCCTGCTGCTGACCTTCTCTATGGAGATGGAGATTTCAAGTTCCAACAGGACTTGGCGCCTGCACACAGCGCAAAATCTACCCGTGCCTGGTTTACGGACCATGGTATTTCTGTTCTAAATTGGCCCGCCAACTCCCCTGACCTTAGGCCCATAGAAAATCTGTGGGGTATTGTGAAAAGGAAGATGCAGAATGCCAGACCCAAAAACGCAGAAGAGTTGAAGGCCACTATCAGAGCAACCTGGGCTCTCATAACACCTGAGCAGTGCCAGAAACTCATCGACTCCATGCCACGCCGCATTAACGCAGTAATTGAGGCAAAAGGAGCTCCAACCAAGTATTGAGTATTGTACATGCTCATATTTTTCATTTTCATACTTTTCAGTTGGCCAACATTTCTAAAAATCCCCTTTTTGTATTAGCCTTAAGTAATATTCTAATTTTGTGACACACGGAATTTTGGATTTTAATTTGTTGCCACTTCAAATCATCAAAATTAAATGAAATACACATTTGAATGCATCAGTCTGTGTGCAATGAATAAATATAATGTACAAGTTACACCTTTTGAATGCAATTACTGAAATAAATCAAGTTTTTCAAAATATTCTAATTTACTGGCTTTTACCTGTACATACTATGCAAATATAAAAAAGTTTGTTGTGAAAAATGAGTTGGAATTTCACAAGAAAAAGGTCACAGTTTCACAAGAAAAACTTAGAATGTTGGCAGTATTATAATAAAAGTTTTAATTTTACTCAACGCAAGTCAACATTTTACAAGAAAAACTGAACATTTGTACTATATTTGCGTAATTCCTCCGGGGTTGTGGATGGCTGAGTAGCGCTTTATAGCGGCAGCCGGCCTCCAGGGCCCCAACCCCCCCCCCCTCTGTTGCGAGTTGTTGTGATTACATGTATCATGTTTATGTGTGCCATGCTATCTGAGGTTTTTTCCTCGGACTCAGTCTGGACCCCTCCTGAGGGTCCAGCCTTAGACTGATATTTTTTTTACTCTTCCCCCTTTCCCAATGTCACTTTTTTCCCACCTTTTTTAAGGAGCGCCGTAAGTGGCTGATCAGTTGGCGGTCCCGTCTTGTCCCCTTGTAACGTATGTCTGCTCTTAGTGGGACTGTGCCGAAAATGAAATTTCAGTTCTTATGTGTCTTGTACATGTTAAAGAATGGACAACAATAAAGCATCTTGAATCTTGAATACATTATGAGAAAAGTTGGAATTTTACTCAATAACAGTCGCAATTTTACAAGAAAATCTTAAAAGTTTTGGCATTTTTATGAAAAGAGTCGTAATTTTACTCGACAAAAGTCACACTTTTTAAGAAAACTTAAAAACTTTGGCAATATTATCATAATAATCAGAATTGTACTTGGCTAATTTTTGACAAAAGTCATAATTTTATATAAAAAAATGTCACTATTTTACAAGAACAACAAAAAAATTGGCAATATTGTGATGAAAGTCAGAATTTTATATGACAAATGTCACCATTTTGCATTAAAAAATAATAATTTTACATAAAAAAGTAATAATTTTACTAGAAAATATTGCAATATTATAGAAATAGAAAGAATTTGAGACATTGTTCCCAATTTTATAAGAAAAAATTGTAAGAAAAAGACTGCTTTTTGGGGGAATTTTTTGGTTGTAATTGGTTTTTAATCTTCATTATTTACTTCAAGTTATTACAGTATGTGTCTATATACATATTTATTTAATTTTGTTAAATTAATTTTGGCCAGAGGGGGCACATTTCAATTTTTAACACACACTTGTTATTTCATATGTTGACCAGAGGGGGAGCTTTTTTAAAACCGACACACAGTCAATTTGAAAAATCCCTCCTTTTTGGGACCACCCTAATTTTGATAGATTTCACCACAAGTAGTGCGAATGAGACATTCTCTATTAGATGCAATGGCTTTTCGTATTGGGACTGTGACGACCGGGGCGCATGGTGATGCGGGGTTTCGTTCTCCCAGGAATGCAGACGGGCTTCAGACACAGCGTGCAGGTAAGAAATGATTTATTTAAGAAATAAATTATACTGGAACAAACAAAAACGTGCTCATAGCAAGGAAGGCAAAAACTAAAGGAGCTAGCGTCTGAGCTAGAAGGTAAAAAGGGGTCTAGCGTGGAAGCTAGGAGGTTCAGAGCAGGAAACAAAAGTCGTCATCTGTTGTATGAAAACAAACTAGGAAGCCAGACCGACCCACTGGCAAGGCAGGCTTAAATAATGACATTGATGGCTAACAGGTGCGCGTCCGGAAACACACGTGGCAGGTGAAAACAATAAGCAGCCATGGCAACAAACTCAGGTGCACAAAACTAACAGAAAACACAAGTGCCTCGAAAACGTAAACAGAAATATGATCCGGGCAGCGGATCATAACAGGGACCATGATTTCGGTCCTAACTTGTTCACCGGTCCTCATATGGAAGGTACTTTTCCTTGTTGATGTCTCAAGAAGGGTAGACATACAAGAACACACACACACACACACACACATACACACACACACACACACACACACACACACACACACACACACACGTTTCCCCATTGTAGGATTTCATTAAAGGTCCTCGTGCTTTTCTTAGGCGGTGGTGTTTAGATCCTCTCTCCTCCATGAATGCATAATTGATTTTCTTCAAGGTACTTTAGTGCACACTGCCTTTATCCTAACTTCTCACCCCTCTCCTCTTCCTTACAGGCACAGGTCTGTTTTTTAATGCGACATGATGACAAACCAAGATTAGGATTTGGGGTTGTTTAACAACTTACTTATGAAGCAGGTGCTGTGATACTCGCGTTGAATTTTGCACTGTAAGGTTTATCACGTTAAAAATGGTGGCAATTTAGCAGCCGGTGAGGAACAGCTTATATATTTGTTTTTGTCTATAAAGTATGAGGGCCCTCTGGCTATTTGGGTTGCATATGCATACGTTTTAGTGCTTTAGCTTGTACAACTTTTGCAGTCATAAAGGTCAAAATTTAATTTAGCACTGCTTAGTCTTTTATTGTGTTGCAGTGTCAGCCGGAGGATTGATGGCCTCGGTGCTGAGGCATAAACCTTGGGATTCCACAGCTACACAAAGGCAAATGTTTGCCAAAAAAGCAGCAACAAATATATTTTCTCCCTTTACGGGAACATTTCCGGCCTTTTATTTAACTTTAAACAAAACTTGAATCTTCCTTCAAATTCCCCAAATAGGTATGAACCATACATTATCATAAACACGTTTTTTTCACCTTAGTGGTCAAACTAATCTTGGCAGATTTACCCATGAAGAGCAGTTCCCACATAATTTGACTGGATTTCATGGGTCTAATGTGTGTGACATTCCATGAGTATTGTGGTACAGTGGCCTCTGCTGTAATAGGCACTGTGCCTCAGTTATTGTTGGCTGTCTTTTTTACTTAATAATTAAATAAACACCAAAAACCTATTCTGACCTGTGCCTGCTATTGTCTGCAGTTCAGTAAATGCATACTTGTGGAAATGAGCATAGTTGTGTGAACGCTCCAAAGCAGGTTTTCTACACCAAAATTCATCTATATATTATTATTATTAGAACATTCACACAATAATAATTTATTCTTCAACTTAACCTTATTCTTCTTCTCCAGATTTTGGTGAGCTCTACTTCTACATTTTTCACCCAATTCAAACAGTTTCAAATTCAAACTGTTCAGCCTATTCGGGAATTGCGGGCTTTTCCCTGACAAATTCCCAAAATTCCTAGATTTCCCAAAATTCCAGGTTCTCCGGGACATTTTTCCCATTCAAAATGAATTGGCCATTGTTCAAACTTTCACCATTTCCACATTTTTCAACCTATTCAAACCATTCCACCTTCAACACATTCCACCTTTCTGGAAATTCAATATATCATCTTTTCAAGTTAAAAAAAATTCCAGGATTTTGCAGAATTTCTGCTTTTTCAAAGCCCCATTTCCACCCATTTTTCTGGCAACTACTCCTTCCACATTTTTCAACACATTTCAACCGTTCCACCATCAAATACCTGCTCAGTTTCCGCCTAGAGTGTCCGCCCTGCGATTGGTAGGTCGTGAGTTCAAATCCCGGCCGAGTCGTACCAAAGACTATAAAAATGGGACCCATTGCCTCCCTGCTTGGCATTCAGCATCAAGGGTTGGAATTGGGGGTTGAATCACCAAATGATTCCCGGGCACGGCCACCGCTGCTGCTCACTGCTCCCCTGTGGGGATGGGTCAAATGCAGAGGATAATTTCACCGCACCTAGTGTGTGTGACAATCATTGGCATCTTAACTTCAACTTTAAAACATTTCTTTTCATCAGGACAAAAAACGAAGTTGTTTTTGAACTGGAAGAATTCCCGTTTTTCCCGAAATTCCAGGAATTCTTAAATACTGTTTCTCAATTCATCATGTTACTACTTCAACATTTCTCGACCGATTCTAAGAATTTAAACACCAACCATTTGATCTCATTCAGAACATTCAAGTTTTTTTTACCATTTTCCAAAAAATTTCCGCTTTTCTCGAAATTCCTAATTTTTCAGAAATTTCCATTGAAATCATTGGGACATTCTTCAAAGTTGCACAATTCCCACATTTTCCATAATTCCTTTTTTTTCCCATTTTCCCCATTCAAAATGAATTGGTAATTTTTCAAACTTCCACAATTCCCACGTTCTTCAACCGATTCAAACCATTCCACCTTCAACACATTCAACTCATTCTGGACATCCAAACTACAATTTTTCCACATTCAACAAATTTCAAGGAATTCCCGTTTTTTGGTAACCTATTTCCACCCTTCTTAAGTTCGACTACTCCTTTCACATTTTTCAACTCATTTCAACCGTTGCACCATCAAAACACTCCTCATATTAAGGTCAAAAACCAGTTGGTTAAGAAACTAGAAACATTCCTGGTTTTCCTGAAATTCCAGGAATTCCTCAATTAAAAACTGTTACTAATTCTACATTTCTTGACCGATTTAAACAATTCAAACACCAACCAATTCAGCTCATTCAGGACATTCATGCTCCTAATCATTTTTTTAAAATCCCGCTTTTCTCAAAATTACCAAATTTCCAGGAAGTTCCCATTGATATTAATGGGACATTTTTCCAAGTTGTCCAACATCAACACATTCCACTCATCTTGGACATTCAAACTAACACTTTCCCAAGTTCCAAACCAAATTCCGGTTTCCCTGGAAATTCAAACTCTTCAACATTCAAACCATTCCAATATTCAAATCAACTTTATAATAAAGTTGATTTGATTTGATTGATATTCAAACTATTTCAGCGTTTAAATGATTTCAACATTTAAACCATTTCTACCTTCATCCTACGTTCCATTAGCATTTCAGTTCAGCGTCAGCTTTTCAACATTCAAACCATTCCAACATTCAAACTATTCCTACATTCTTGCTACATTCTGTCAGCATTTCACTTCAACTTCAGCATTGGAACATTCACACGCAAATTCCTTCAGGAATTGCCTCATTTAGTTGGTATTGTTGGTCATGTTTGAATTATATTTTGAAACTCCTGTTCACATTCTTTGTCGTCCCACAGACGGACAGCTTCGGCACATAAAGACACGAGAACCTTTTATCTTCAACGTAAGAGAAGATCTCCACCGCTGGAACCAGAAACGTTATGAAGCTCTCGGCGAGGTAGGCAAAAAAAAATATAGATCCTAAAAACTTTTCATTGTCTATCTATGCAGGTTTGATATTATAACAACCAACAACCAAGTACATGGTTGGACTGGCATGTGCTGTGGTTAAATCAAACAAAACTTTTGATAAGAGATGAACAATACATTTAAAGCACCAGTAAGTGTGTCTCTCACTCCTTCCTGCATATCGTACACTGTTAACTTAGTACCACTGTCCACAAGTTGAGCGCGCATTAAGCCTGACTTTCATTTTCACTGTTTAGTTGAATCATGTGAGGACAACATAGTGTTACTATTTCTCCAGAGTTCTGCAAGTTTTGGCCAGATCCTGATTTAGTTAAAAAACATAGGCCTGTAGTACGATAATTGTAGAGCTGCACAAGAGAGATAGTAATGATATTACATACAGTATTGTTCAGAACCTCCATTTTAAGGGCAAAGTCCTCCCAGAAATATTTTTATTTAAAATATGTCTGTATAAAGCCAGTTGACTAGAATTGAAGATTATAAATGTATTCTATACCAAAGAGTAAGTACAAACAGTAGCAATACCAGCGCTGGAAAGATGACCAATCTGCCTAAATCCGACGCATTCTCTGAAAATTGTCGCTCTTCACATATGCTTTTGTCCATTTTGTCTTGCTGGAGATCAGCACCGAAAGTTATCAAACCTCAAAGCCTTGGGGTCCTATGATGACTCTAATCTAGATGTAACACACTTCCTTGTGGTCTAGATAATGTGTATTGGACGTGCTTTGGTATAAATAAATCACATTTTCAACACACTTTCTGAGTCAGTCTTCCCTTTAGATTGCAAATAAACCCATCCACGCCCCAACCTTTATCAGGATTTTTCTTTTGAAAATGTTCACTATTGAACATATATCTTGAAGACAAACATAACCTTTATTTTTTTAGGACTTTGGCCGAAAATAAACTTCTAAAACCGTACAGTGGTACCTCAGCTTACAACATGTTTCGCGACTGACCTAATATTTAAAAAACTTGTATCTCAAATTAGATTGAAATGAAATCATTTTTATCTGTGCTTGACCCACACCACTATTTCAACATGTAACATGCCTTTTTAAAAGAAAAACAAACTTTTAGACAGGAAATATTGCTTGAAAAACATGAGTGAAAATTGAACATTTATAAAATACATGCGGGCAGCACGGTGGAAGAGAGGTTAGTGCGTCTGCCTCACAATACGAAGGTCCTGAGCAGTGCTGGGTTCAATCCCGGGCTCGGGAGCTTTCTGTGTGGAGTTTGCATGTTCTCCCTGTGACTGGGTGGATTCCCTCCAGGTACTCTGGCTTCCTTCCACCTCCAAAAACATGCACCTGGGGATAGGTTGATTGGCAACACTAAATTGGCCCTAGTGTGTGAATGTGAGTGTGAATGTTGTCTGTCTATCTGTGTTGGCCCTGCGATGAGGTGGCGACTTGTCCAGGGTGTACCCTGCCTTCCGCTTGATTGTAGCTGAGATAGGCTCCAGCGCCCCCCGCGACACCGAAGGGAATAAGCGGTAGAAAATGGATGGATGGATAAAATACATGCAATATTATTGTTCAGTATTTACCTAAGACTTTTGTTGGTGTCTCCTCCAGTCTGTTTCTTCGTCGTATAACATTAGGAACTAGGGAATCATTGTTTATGTTCCACACAGATATATTCTATTGATGGACTGGAGAGGTCAGCGCTTACAACAAGCAATATGTCTGTGTACCAAAAGTAACGCTGGATTGTCCAGTTTTTTAAGTCAGGATTAGATAAAACTAACTGAAACAAGGCAGCTTCTTAATATTTTTATGGATAATTGACTACTATTTGGACGTTTGTGGCTGCATGCCGCGGAGGATGGCTGCAGTTTCTTGTGACATGAACTGACGCTGGCTTGCTGCTAACCGGTAGGCTCTCGTTTTTTTTTTAAACATGTTTTTAATGTTTTTTGTTCCTCTAAAACTGTCTTCCGCGTCCTCTCAAACGCACCAAATTTCTCATTTCGGGTGGTTGGAGGGCAGGATTGTGTCAATCTTGTAACAGGAACAACAACGTATAACAATATATTACCTCTTTATTGCCTAAATGGTACAATTCTGTGACAAATATTACCTCAACCGGTGGGGCGAGATGGGCTCGTTACTCAAGGTATGCTCACAACTTAAACAACAAAAAGTTGAGAGAGAGCTCATTTGTCAAATTACTCGTAAGTTGAGGTACCACTGTATATAGATTCACTGGTCACAACATTAGGTACACCTTGTGTTGTGCACAATGCCGCATTGAAAAAAGCTGCATTTACCACCATTTATATCACCTTGATTTGCTGAAAATACAAACCCTGTTTCCATATGAGTTGGGAAATTGTGTGAAATGTAAATATAAACGGAATACAATGATTTGCAAATCCTTTTCAACCCATATTCAATTGAATGCACTACAAAGACAAGATATTTGATGTTCAAACTCATAAACTTTATTTATTTTTTGCAAATAATAATTAACTTAGAATTTCATGGCTGCAACACGTGCCAAAGTAGTTGGGAAAGGGCATGTTCACCACTGTGTTACATCACCTTTTCTTTTAACAACACTCAATAAACGATTGGGAACTGAGGAAACTAATTGTTGAAGCTTTGAAAGTGGAATTCTTTCCCATTCTTGTTTTATGTAGAGCTTCAGTCGTTCAACAGTCCGGGGTCTCCGCTGTGGTATTTTACGCTTCATAATGCGCCACACATTTTTGATGGGAGACAGGTCTGGACTGCAGGAAAGTACCCGCACTCTTTTTTTTACAAAGCCACGCTGTTGTAACACGTGCTGAATGTGGCTTGGCATTGTCTTGCTGAAATAAGCGGGGGCATCCATGAAAAAGACGGTGCTTAGATGGCAGCATATGTTGTTCCAAAACTTGTATGTACTTTTCAGCATTAATGGTGCCTTCACAGATGTGTAAGTTACCCATGCCTTGGGCACTAATGCACCCCCATACCATCACAGATGCTGGCTTTTGAACTTTGCGTCAATAACAGTCTGGATGGTTCGCTTCCCCTTTGGTCCGGATGACGCGATGTCGAATATTTCCAAAAAAAATTTGAAATGTGGACTCGTCAGACCGCAGAACACTTTTCCACTTTGCATGAGTCCATCTTAGATGATCTCGGGCCCAGAGAAGCCGGCGGCGTTTCTGGATGTTGTTGATAAATGGCTTTCGCTTTGCATAGTAAAGCTTTAACTTGCACTTACATATGTAGCGACAAACTGTATTTAGTGACAGTGGTTTTCTGAAGTGTTCCTGAGCCCATGTGGTGATATCCTTTAGAGATTGATGTCGGTTTTTGATACAGTGCCGTCTGAGGGATCGAAGGTCACGGTCATTCAATGTTGGTTTCCGGCCATGCCGCTTACGTGGAGTGATTTCTCCAGATTCTCTGAACCTTTTGATTAGGGATGTCCCGATCCGATATTTGGATCGGATCGGCCGCCGATATTTGCCAAAAAATGCCTATCGGCAAGGCATGGGAAAATGCCGATCCAGATCCAGTTTAAAAAAAACATCCGGTCCGTGTTTTCCAACGCACCTATTTAAATAATACATTCCACTTTTCTGCTGCTCCGTAATTTCCGTTCCGCATTTTCCAGCACACCTTCAACACATCCACACAGGTCTGTGGATTCTCACGCAGTTGCTTTTAGCTGCTGGCATTACACGTCAGGCTCTTCTCACTCTTTCCTGTGTCTCCCTCTCACAGACAGCGAGCGCACCTTCTTACACACGTCACATACTGTCACGTCATACGTCACATACTGTCACGTCATACGTCACATACGTATACGTCCTCCCGGAGCAGAGAGGTAGCAGCATGGCTATCATTAGCTGTGATGCTAGCGCAGCCGCTAAGGTGCGCGCCTGCTCAAACGTCCTCTGCGCACGGCAAATCTATGCCACGCACAAAATCAAATAAAAAAATAAGCGCATAACAATTTTCGACACACAGACACGACAGAGAAAACAGTTTTCGTCATCATTGTTCAAATATTGTAACGTCTGTCGAGACGCTTATCTCCGTTCGGTGCCACACGTCCACACCATCAAAATGCCGAGGCAAAAATTTCCACTTCAACACCGTATGAAAAAATTAGTGATTTTTTTAGTTGTGATTTCCTTCTCTGCATGAAAGTTTAAAAGTAGCATATATTAATGCAGTATGAAGAAGAATGTTTTAATGTAGACATGCAAGCCTTGAAAGAAAATTTTTAAAATCAAGACTACATTTCCTGCAAATGGGTGCATTTCTACCCTATATTTTAACTTTAGATTTATTCTCATATCAAACTCTTTTGGCTGTCTTTTTGACACTTACATCCGACGCCCCCCTCCACACCCTGGATTATAAATAATGTAAATAATTCAATGTGATTATCTTGTGTGATGACTGTATTATGATGATAGTATATATCTGATAGTATATATCTGTATCATGAATCAATTTAAGTGGACCCCGACTTAAACAAGTTGAAAAACTTATTTGGGTGTTACCATTTAGTGGTCAATTGTACGGAATATGTACTTCACTGTGCAACCTACTAATAAAAGTCTCAATCAATCAATCAAAACACATAGAATCATCATACTGCTGTGATTATATGCATCAAGTGTTCATTCAAGGCTAAGGCAAAATATCGAGATATATATCGTGTATCGCAATATGGCCTTAAAATATCGCAATATTAAAAAAAGGCCATATCGCCCAGCCCTTGTTTCAATGATGCCATTTCTGTTTGTCATGTATAATTTTGTCTATTTTGTGTTTATCTTCGAATAAACAGGTCAGTTTCTTGTTACCAACCATTGTGTATTATTCAAACTCCCCTAATTCAGCTGGCTAGTTGTTATCAAGAGTACTAAAACCCTTTTCAACATGATTCTGACAACTAAGTAGGCTAAATAACTTTAAACTTTAATACATGCTCGGATAGGCCAGTATCGGTCAGTATCGGTATCGGTCAGTATCGGTATCGGATCGGAAGTGCAAAAACAAATATCGGTATCGGATCGGAAGTGCAAAATCCTGGATCGGGACATCCCTACTTTTGATGATATTATGGACCGTAGATGTTGAAATCCCTAAATTTCTTGCAATTGCACTTTGAGAAACGTTGTTCTTAAACTGTTTGACTATTTGCTCACGCAGTTGTGGACAAAGGGGTGTACCTCGCCCCATCCTTTCTTGTGAAAGACTGAGCATTTTTTGGGAAGCTGTTTTTATACCCAATCATGGCACCCACCTGTTCCCAATTAGCCTGCACACCTGTGGGATGTTCCAAATAAGTGTTTGATGAGCATTCCTCAACTTTATCAGTATTTATTGCCACCTTTCCCAACTTCTTTGTCATGTGTTGCTGGCTTCAAATTCTAAAGTTAATGATTATTTGCAAAAAAAAAAAAAAATGTTTATCAGTTTGAACATCAAAAATGTTGTCTTTGTAGCATATTCAACTGAATATGGGTTGAAAATGATTTGCAAATCAATGTATTCCGTTTATATTTACATTTAACACAATTTCCCAATTCATATGGAAACGGGGTTTGTAATACTGTATTCTATCTTTTTCTGTGGTCCCTCAAACCAAGAAATGTAGAAATGTTGCTATGCCGCCGTCTTTTTCATCTGAGTTTAGGAGATAATCCAACTTTATTCTGGCCTATGTTGACAAAATGATCCGGTATAAAATGCGGTGGACAAATAAACACAGAAGTATTTATTTTGAGACATCAGAGCAGGCGGGCAAGCATCAGACAAAAAAGAATAGCACGGGAGCCTGCAGGCAGCAGTCTGAATACAGCAGAGGGGGAGGAGGCTGGCAGACAAAATTTACTAGAATGCCCACATATGTATGTCCATCAATCTGTGATGTCACTGTTAAAAAAAGACTGCATAACACAGTGTTCAGACGCATCCAAAACTGCAGGAGACCTGAAGCCCGAATGCATTAACTTCTGATTTGACGCTTTTGGATTGTTTTTTTTAAACATTTGCTTATTGGATGTTTTACATATACAGTCCAGAAATACAATTAAACAAATGTCAAATGTTTTTTTCCCCCAGACAAGTAACTCACAAAAATTATATAGTATAAAATAAAATAAAAATAATAAACTAGAAAAAAACAAAACAAGTCACAGCAGTCAAATAAGTACAGGCAAATATTGACATGAAGCCACAAACAACTGAATGTCCCCAACATGGTGCAGCAATACACAAACGCAGACAAAGGTCTCATCAATTATCTACATTTCAATTACTTTTCAATCGGGGTGCAATCTAAAATCAGTCTTTTTTACATATTTTTGGAAACCATCCCCATACTTCCTAACACGTCACAGAACAACTGTTCTCCAGTTTGAGAAAATACAGCGGGTGTGGCAAGGAGGCGCTGTTGCCTTCCAATTCAACATAATGAGTCTTCTAACCAACTAAGTAGTAAACTCTACAAGATTATTTTTGGATTTGCTAAGGGTAGTTGACTGAGGTGCTACCCCAAATAGCCCACTTAAAGAGGATTCGGTTCGATCTTTTCACCAATTACCAAAGACAAAGAATTAAAGATGTCAGTCCAATAACTGCACAGTTAGACTATTGACACCTATCACATAATACCGATATTCCATCACACATCTTAGCCTGCAGAACCTTGGTATAATAGCCACAATGTATTAGCTTGCATTGAATAAGGCTGTTTCTAGCACAAATAGAAGACTTATGAACTCTACTCAAAATCTCTGTCCAGCTCTCCTCAGATAGGATCACCCTCCCATAGTAACTTACATAATTGAATTCAGAGACTGACGGCGTAAATGACGCTTTGGCATTGTTTAACACGAGTATCCAACATTGTACCAAAATGTATAAGTCAGAAAAGAGGAAGATCATCACAGGTCTGCTTTAAGGGTTTCTTTTGCATGCTGATTGGTGGCCATCTGGAGGACTAATCAGTGTGAATTTTATTTGTAAGTACCGTATTTTCCGCACCATAAGCCGCCCTGGGTTATAAGCCGCGCCTTCAATGAACGGCATATTTCAAAACTTTGTCCACCTATAAGCCGCCCCGTGTTATAAGCCGCATCTAACTGCGCTAAAGGGAATGTCAAAAAAACAGTCAGGTCAGTCAAACTTTAATAATATATTAAAAACCAGCGTGATGTGGGCGCGCATGGCGTCGTATATCAACATGGACGGAGCTGCGTGAAAAAAGCCACCCGGCCTCTTCGCGTAAACTTCCCTTAACCACTCGCTCATCTTTTCTTCATCCATCCATCCCTTCGAGTTAGCTTTTATGATGACGCCGGCTGGAAAGGTCTCTTTTGGCAAGGTCTTCCTTTTGAATATCACCATGGGTGGAGGTTTCTGGCCATTAGCATGGCAAGCTAGAACCACAGTGAAGGATGACTTCTCATTCCCTGTGGGGCGAATATTCACCGTACGTGCTCCCGTTGTATCCACAGTGCGGTTCACAGGAATATCAAAAGTCAGTGGAACCTCGTCCATGTTGATAATGTTCTCTGGCCGGATCTTTTTTTCAGCTATCTTGTTTTTACAATATGCACGGAAAGTAGCCAGCTTTTCTTGAAAGTCTTTAGGCAGTTGCTGTGAAATAGTAGTCCGTGTGCGGATGGAGAGATTGCGTCTTTTCATGAACCGGAAACCTGTCGCTTAGTAGGAGCCATTTTGTGGTCTTTACAGATGTAAACACACAAAGGAAATGAAACGTAATATCCGCGCGCTTCTTCTTCTTCTACGGGGGCGGGTGGTTGCTTACAGTAGAAGAAGAAGCGCTTCCTCTTCTATGGGGGCGGGTGCTTACCTTGGCGGTTGCTTGGCGTAGAAGAAGAAGCGATTCCTCTTCTACGGGGAAAAAAGATGGCGGCTGTTTACCGTAGTTGCGAGACCTAAACTTTATGAAAATGAATCTTAATATTAATCCATATATAAAGCGCACCGGGTTATAAGCCGCACTGTCAGCTTTTGAGTAAATTTGTGGTTTTTAGGTGCGGCTAATAGTGCGGAAAATACGGTACTCTCTGCCCAACAGTTTCTAATAACCACATGGCATTGCATTTAGATAATGAGCAAATGTTGTTTCGTAATAATTGTTTCCCTTTTATTCAAATCCACCCATGCTGCTATTAATTGTTGTGTGCGTTCTTTGAAGTTCAAAGCAAAGTGATCGACGCGTTTGTGGGATTACCAGGCTGTTTTTATCACTTCTAACACAGGTAGAAAGTGTCTCCTTTGAGAGCCAGCATTCTGTGAGGGCTTCTTTGCAATCCTTCTGCCTGCTTATGCTCTTAACTCAAAGCGTCTAACGCAGCGTTTTACACTTAGCTTTTTCACTACTAGCACCGGTACTACAAAATGAAAAAAATTAGTAGCACAGATTACTTTTGTAGCATAGAACATTGTTTGTAGCAATATGAAATGTCTTTCATATCATAATTCCATTATTAACACTCATACATGTGCTGTCATACATATACACACAATGCTATGATAAGTCCTACTGTAATGCTCAATTAAACACAGAGAACGTCCCTAAACAGTTGCTAACACGAGTGTAGGGCTCAGCAATATGGATCAAAACTCATATCCATATAGTTTTGCTCATAAACTAACCCATAAATGGAAATATTTGTTGATGTAAATAAATATGTCCACCATGACTTGTTTTTTAATTTTCAGGACTGATGGGATCCCAAATTCACAAAAATAGGTACCAACAAGTAAGAAAAGTAGGTTTTTCATAATAGGATCCCAATTTAAGATTGGGATATATAAGAATTTTTTTTTATTTTATTTTTTTTATAAAGAAATACAATCATGTTTGCTTACGGACTGTATCCCTGCAGACTGTATTGATATACATTGATATTTAGTGTATATACTGTGTTTTTATGTTGATTTAATAAAAAAAAAAATAAAAAAAAAAATAAAAATATTTTATTTATTTATTTATTTTTTTCTTGTGCGGCCCGGTACCAATCGGTCCGTGGACCGGTACCGGGCCGCGGCCCAGTGGTTGGGGACCACTGATCTACACTACTGTTAAAATGTAATAATCACTTATTCTTCTGTTGTTTGATACTTTACTTTAGTTTTGGATGATACCATAATTTTGGGTATCAATCCAATACCAAGTCGTTACAGATTCATTCATTCGTCGTATTCAAAGTCCTTATGTGTCCACAGACATATTTCCTGAGTTTATAAACATAATATGATTTTTTTTTTAAACGAAAGAAGATGTGATGGCCAAAAATATCAACGTAATCACAGTAGTATCGACTAAATACGCTACTGTACTTGGTGTCATTACAGTGTATGTCAGGTGTAGATCCACCAATGGCGTTTGTTTACAGTTTGACGCCAGTTAGCTACGGTGTGTAGTGAAGCATGTTTAGCTATTCCTCGTCCTGCAGGGATGATTCTTGTAAGAAACTTACTTTACTTGTCGCCATGGAGGCGAGGATTAGTGATTTAGAAGTACCGGTAGCTAAAACACTGCCGACTGGGGCTGGACTTTAGTCGCTAGCTAGCCAGCCATGTCTTAAAGCATGAGGGTGTTTCAGTGTTATAACTTCACATTTATCGTTAGTTTTTAAGCCAAAATGCGTCCGGTCTCCCTTTTCTGTCTACACACTGTGTCTGTTTGTAAGTACTCCGTGATTGTGCGCTGCCGAACATGCTCCTCTGCTCGTAAACCAGCAATGACATGACGTGACGACGACGGGGGCGCGTAGGGGTTGGCGGACCGGTACTTTTCAAATGTGGATGGATTTATTTTCAGAGCAAAATTGGACAAACGGGTTAAAATCCCTTTTTGCACATGTGCAACAGTTTGTTTTTTTTCTAAAGTTGTACAGTCTATTTTTATTCGCATTCGCGAGTACAGTTTTCGCACCGTACAACACTGGTCTAACGGAGATGTAGATACCAATAAACATACAACATGCATCAAAATGTCCCAAATTCATGAATCCAATGGGTGGCCACATATTTGGAGGCATAACTAGTAGTCATGCTGTATGTATGCAAATATGTGTTCATCACATGATTAAAACATTAACAGAAGCATCAGAGGGGAAGCATTGAATAGTGTTAAATTCAGCTTTGGTCATGAGAGAATATACGTACAGGAGATTGAGAAGACACCACTGCATTGTCTGTCTGCTAATGGCCATTAAGTCAACATACCTAATAAATAAATGCTATGTCTGTTGCTGTGTCAAATGTTTTTTTGGTTTATGCTATCTAGACACAGTATGTGTTGCGGTATTCCGTCAATCAATAGTCAAATTTAGTAGGATTATCTTTATTCTAGAATGAGCAGGAAGAGTATGACGTCACTGAACGTAATGTTCAAACTGAACAAACTGAACACATTAAGATGTTGTTAATTGTGGAGTTTTTTTATCTGATAGATGGTGTTAAATAAATGGTCAATGGTAAATGAGTTATACTTGTATAGCGCTTTTCTACCTTCAAGGTACTCAAAGCGCTTTGACACTACTTCCACATTTACCCATTCACACACACATTCACACACTTGTGGAGGGAGCTGCCATGCAAGGCCCTAACCACGACCCATCAGGAGCAAGGGTGAAGTTTCTTGCTCAAGGACACAACGGACGTGACGAGGTTGGTAGAAGGTGGGGATCGAACCAGAAACCCTCATGTTGCTGGCACGGCCACTCTGCCAACCGCGCCACGCCGTCCCCATAATGTTACCTTGGCTTGCCAACTGGAGCCAGGGGATAGTGTGCTGTGTTGTTATTTTTCTTCTGAATGTGAGGCATATGGTTGGTCCGACGTCCCTTCCTCCACACCTCTGTCCATCTTTCCTCCGCTCTTTCTCTCACCATTTTTTATGTCTTCATGGTGGTGATGTGTCTGGGGGGCCCTGACTGTATTGTCAGACGCATCACAGCACCAGATGTCCAATTTGCACTTCAACCTTGTCTGAATGGAGGGACTCATGGAGAGTGTTGATGGTGATGTGATGTCCTCCAAATTAAAGGCATGGCAGTGAATGTGCACCCCTGTTTGTTACTCCACGGAAACTATTTTTTAACATTCCGTACGTGTTGTGCACATTGTGTGAGTGTGAGTGTGTGTGTGTGTGTGTGTGTGTGTGTGTGTGTGTGTGTGTGTGTGTGTGTGTGTGTGTTTGTGTGTGTGTGTGTGTGTGTGTGTGTGTGTGTGTGGAAGTATTACATTTGCAGACTTGTCACTCAGCTTTGGCCACTGCATCAGATATACCTGCACTCACATTCCAACAGTTAATAACTATATATTTAACTTTGTACAAGGGTTGTCTCGATACCAATATTTTGGTACTGGTACCAAAATGTATTTTGATACTTTTCGATACTTTGCAAATAAGGGGGACCACACAAAAATGGCATTATTGGCTTTATTTTAGCAAAAAATCTTAGGGTGCATTAAACATGTTTGTTATTGCAATGGAAGAACAATTTTGTCCTTAAATAAAATAGTGAACATACTAGACAACTTGTCTTTTAGTAGTAAGTAAACAAACAAAGGCTGCCAATTAGTCTGCTGACGTATGCAGTACCATATTGTGTCATTTATCATTCTAAAATTTTGTCAACATGAGGGACAAACTGTAAAAATTGATTATTAATCTACTTGTTCATTTACTGTTAATATCTGCTTTTTTCCGTTTCAACATGTTCTATCTACACTTCTGTTGAAATGTAATAATCACTTATTCTTCTGTTGTTTGATACTTTAGATTAGTTTTGGATGATACCACACATTTGGGTATCGATTCGATACCAAGTAGTCAGAGGATCATACATTGGTCGTATTCAAAGTCCCCATGTGTCCAGGGAGGTATTTCCTGGACACATTTTTACAAAAAAATAGAAAATATTTTGTGACGATAAAAAATATTGATTTAATCATAGTACTATCAACTAGATACGCTCTTGTACTTGATATTATTACAGTGGATGTCAGGTGTACATCCACCCATGGTATTTGTTGACATTGTGATGCCAGTGAGCTATTGTATCCTCATACGGTGTGTAGTGAAGCATGTTTAGCTATTCCTTGTCCTCCAGTGATAATGATAATGTAAGAAACTCACTTTATTTGTCGCCATGGGGGCGAGGATTAGTGATTTAGAAGTAGCTAAAACACTGCCGACTGCGGATGGACTTTAGCCACTAACTAGCTAGCTATGTTTTAAAGCACCTCTTCCTGAGGGCGTTTCAGTGTTATAACTTCACACTTATCTTAAAGTTTTTAGGCCAAAATGCATCCATTCTCCCTTTTCTGTCTACACACTGTGTCTGCTTGTAAGTACTCCATGATTGTGCGCTGCCGAACATGCTCCTCTGCTCGTAAAACCCGCAACGTCACGACGTGACGACGACGCACTGTCATGCCTGTAAAAAATAAGTAAATGGGGAACCGGTACTTTTCAAACAGAGTATATTACCGTTTTTGATTTGTTAGTACCGCGATACTATACTGGTACCGGTATACCGTACAACCCTACTTTGTACACTTTGTAATCAGTTTGAATTCATGGTTTTATTGAGAAATGTCATCGTTCCTTGACAGTTCTACATTACAATTACTTTATAATTGAACATTGGCATTCTTGACACCTCTGATGGTGGTATCTTTTAAAAACTGTATTATTGTCATTGTTAAGGCGTAAATAATACAGCTCTTGTACTGAAGCTACTTTTGCATAATTTGATGATGCTTTTGGGGTTTGTGTAGTAATTACTTCTCACACGTTTTTTAATGAATATACTTTTATCATCCAGAAAAAATCCCCAACTCTCCCAAACTGAACCTTTTGAGTAGTGGATCATTGTCCGTCACTTCGCAAGGCTAGTTGCACAGATAAGTATTTTGTTGCGCCAGTCTGTGTTTTCTACAATGCATTACCCTAATGCAGAATCTTGGTATCAGAGAGGCATCTGTGTTTTGGCAATTGTCAAAATGGTATTGCAGGAAAATAACTAACTCCAAGCCTCCTTGTGATTTTTTGGTAAATGAATCAAATCTCTCTTTCGCTTTCTTCATCTTTCTAAATGAGCTCATTTACTGATGCATTTCTAAGTATCCTCACTAAATTTCAGTATTTGGCAGTAGCAAAAAGGACATCTGCGGTTTTCTGTCTATGGTTGAAGTGGACCTGTGATGAGTTTCCTCTTTTCTGCCTTATACATGTTGGATACTTGTGTTAAACAATGCCAAAGTGTCAAATCATAAGGTTCATGCATCTTGGTGTGAGATTGCACACAGTTTTGGAAGCCTCTGATTGCTGGCTTTTGGAGTATTTATTTTAACAGTCCGCCATTTGTGACGTCAAGGATTGGCTGCTATACTTTTGGCCATCATTCTGCATGCTGTGTCAGCTTGTCTTTTTCTCCTCAGCTGAGCAAGAATTCTGCCTCCGGGGCTTGCGTATATTCCTTCTCGTTTCATGCCCTCCCGCCTGCTCTCAAATAAAACACTTTGTCTCCGACATTTGTGCTACTAAAAAATTGCTGCATTGCGAAAAAAAACTTTGGCTACATTCACACTGCAGGGTCGGATGTCCAATTCTGATTTTTTTTGTCAATTCCGATCTTTTCATGTAGTCGTTTTGATTTCTACTGTAAACGCAAACAAACCCGCATGCAGACATGACGTCATGACGTCACACGTCCTGCAGTGTTTACGGAAGTAAACATGGCTTTAATTCTCGTTGGCCTCAGTACTGGCGCATTTGTAGCAATTTCAAGGATTTTGTGCAATCGAAATCAACATTTTCTGACCCAAACTTATTGTCCGTACAAGATTAAAAAGGAGAGGACAAGAGATTTTACTCTTAAGAGCGTGTCGGCGAGCAGTCATAGACATCAGTGGTGGAACACCGACGTGAGTTCCTACATTTTCCCCAATTTTCTGCTCATTTGTCAACTATTTATTTTGTAACCATTTATTTTGGCGAAGAATCATGATGCTTGCCGCTTTTTGATAATGTTCTGGTCGAATTGCATACATATCCAATTTATATCCACATTCGAAAGAGGCCTGCGTCGAAGAATTCAGAATAGCACTGTTCACATTGACATGGAAACATTCGATACAGGTCACATAAGGGCAAAAAAAATGGATAAAGTATTATTATTTTCATATAACAACACTGATGTAAAACATGCAGTGACTGAATGTTAATAACTTGGATTTATATAGCGCTTTTCTAAGTACCCAAAGTCGCTTTACATGTAGAACCCATCATTCGTTCACACCTGGTGGTGGTAAGCTACTTTCATAGCCACAGCTGCCCTGGGGTAGACTGACGGAAGCGTGGCTGCAATTTGCGCCAACGGCCCCTCCGACCACCACCTATCATTCATCATTCAATTCACCGATGTGAGTGGCACCGGGGGCAAAGGGTGAAGTGTCCCGCCCAAGGACACAACGGCTGCGATTTTTGGATGGTAAGAGGCGGGGAGCGAACCTGCAACCCTCAGGTTTCTGGCACGGTTGCTCTACCCACTACGCCATGCCGCCCCATGTTGTAATAATAAAGAGCGTTGTATTAATCAGAAAGTGGGCAGGTGTACCTAATCTTAACCGGCGAATATACATATACTGTTAAATAAAATAATGATGATGTTCATCAAGTATTTTGCCACCTGCCTTGACTCACATATGAACTTGAAGTGCCATCCCATTCATAACCCATAGGGTTCAATATGATGTTGATTCACTTTTTGCAGCTATTACAGCTTAAATTCTTCTGAGAAGGCTGTCCACAAGGTTGCGGAGTGTGTTTATAAGAATTTTCGACCATTCTTCCAAAAGCACATTGGTGAGGTCACCAATGAAGCTCTCTGCGTACTGTACGTGGGCTAATTGGAAGGTCACATGAAGTTTGGAGCTCTGTAGCAACTGACTGTGCAGAAAGTCGGCGACCTCTTTGCACTCTCTGTCAGTTTACGTGGCCTACCACTTAGTGACTGAGTTGCTGTTGTTCCCAAACTCTTCCATTTGCTTATAATTAAAGTTCAAGTTAAAATACCAATGATTGTCTCACACACACTAGGTGTGGCGAAATTATTCTCTGCATTTGACCCATCACCCTTGTTCACCCCCTGGGAGGTGAGGGGAGCAGTAGGCAGCAGCGGTGGCCGAGCTCGGGAATAATTTTTGGGGATTTAACCCCCAATTCCAACCCTTGATGCTGAGTGCCAATTCGACAGTTGATTTTGGAATATTTAGGAGCGAGGGCATTTCACGACTGGATTTGTTGCACAGGTGGCATCCTATGACAGTTCCACGCTGGAAATCACTGAGCTCCTGAGAGCGGCCCATTCTTTCACAAATGTTTGTAGAAACAGTCTCCATGCCTAAGTGCTTGATTTTATACACCTGTGGCTGGGCCAAGTGATTAGGACACCTGATTTTCATCATTTGGATGGGTGGCCAAATACTTATGGCAATATAGTGTATTTAACAATGTACATTTAAAAAAAATTAATTGGAATACTTTTGGAGAGGGTGGCTTTTGGGTGATTTCAATTGCAATCCGGGAACGCCTCCACAAACGAACAGCTTGCATACATACCCAAACAATGGGTATGTGCTGTGGAGCAACATTTACACAATAGTATATTTAACACATTTTATGTAGACCACAAAGAAGTGTGTGAAACGTGGATTACAATCATCATAAGTATAAAACAACATAAGGTAAAGTCACTATTTCAATACCCTTTCTAATGACATAGTATTATCTACTACAGTATCTTAGTTAACCTAAGTTTGTGTCTCTTGAATGTATTTGTCATCACAGCAGCTACACAACTGCTTTCATGCAGTGCGAGGTGTGCGAGCGTCGTTGCTCGGTGCGACGGGGTCACCTCCGCCTGTGTCCGTGTCAGCTGTAGTCTAATTCCTGCGATTCAGTGATGAATGTTTCGGATGGAACACAAGCACAGGGCCTGGCCCAGATGGAGCTCTATTAAGCTGTTAATAAACGAGGATTCTTCTCTGCTCTGCCTGCATCTGTGGCATGGAAGGCACTTACAAATTTGCAAACACACACATACGCACGCACATACATGCACACACACTCGCGGAGCCAAAATATTATAATGAAGTAAAGCAAGCCAGATGGCTGAATTAGAAAGCAGTCTCGTTTTCTCTTTATCTCTTTCTCGCTCTCGTTTTTCTCCCTGCCCGTCCCTTCCAGACTCTGCTGTCTCTCTCTTATCCTTCAACATCCTTCCCCATTCTGTGTCCCCACATAGTGGATCATAGGTGTTGTCATAGTGGTGACCACCTGGATCAGGTGTAGGAATCCTTAAACAAAATTCTGAGACAAAGGTCAAAGGAACATCCTGTGACTGATAGAAAAATGAGAACTTAAGCCAGCCAACATGTTGGTTTAAAACATTCCTAGGACAAGATGCTTTATGACAGTGGACATCTATCAGGAACTCTATCCCAGTGTTTTTCAACAGCAGAAAACGTAAACAAATTAAACTCCACCAGGGTGTCGTGCTTTATTTTGAGTTTGTTTTTCTGTGTGAAGTGTTTTAGTTCCGTCTTGTTATTTTGGTGGCCTTTCCTGTTTTGTTGGTGTTTTCCTGTAGCAGCTACACACCTTCCTTTGAGTGCTATTGCCTGACCTGCTTTCTATTGGCAAACAAGACTATTTCAGTTGTGTGGACGCTTTCCTTCTTTGTGGGGTCATTGTTGATTGTAGTATGTACGGATGTACTTTGTGGATGCTGTCTCTGCTCCACAAGCTGTAAGTATTTGCTGTCGTCCAGCATTCTGTTTTTGTTTACTTTGTAGCCAGTTCAGTTTTACTTTCGTTTTGCATAGCCATCCCTGTACTTCATTGCCTTTTCCTTTTCCGTTTTGTTAATTTTTGGTTTAAGCGTTACATACCTTTTTACCTGCACGCCGTCTCCCGCTGTGCTCTGCATATTGGGATCACAACAAACCATCCTCGACGCGTTACGACTTCTACAAAGCAATGAACTATCTGCTGCCACCTACTGATATGGAGTTTTACATGGTTACTGTCATGTCTGTGATCATATTTTGTTTAAGTTATGTCCTGTTTGGTTTTTGGACTCTTTTTGGTTCCTGTTTTCACTCCATTGTTTTGTCACCATAGCAACCATTAGTTTCACCTGTTTTACATTTTGAGTCACGCACCTGTTGTCACTAATCATGTCACCATTATTTAAGCCTGCAGTTGCCAGGCAGTCGGCCTGGCGACATTACCTCTGTTACGTCTACTAACTCTGTTACCCATGCTACGCTTGCTACCATAGTTTATGCTTCATGCCATGCCAAGTAAGTTTTGTTTTTCCATGTCACAGTTAGCGAGTTTTGTTTTATGTCCATAGTTTCTGTCCATGTGTCAGTATTGTTTTCATAGCCACGTTTGTTCTCCGCCTTGTGCGTTCCTTTTGTTTATTCTTTTGTTAGTGTAATATTAAGTGTAAAATTTAATTATGTATTTACCTTCATCCCATGTCCGATCCAATTCCTTTGTGTTCCGGGAAAACAAACCATCCCACAGTCCACGTCATGACAGTTACCCTGCCGAGCTCTATACAGCACAGACATTAGACAACGGCACATTATTTGCAGATTGTAATTATCAATTTGCAAATAATATTTTTTGCACCAATTAGGTGAAGTCGCATAATTTCCCACAGCACACCAGACAAATTCTCACGGCACACTGGTTGAAAAACACTGCACTATCCTGTACTTAATTGAAGCATCAGGAGACCCCAGATGACCTATGGACCATTTTGTGGCAAACCTACTGAAATCTCTAGAAAGATGGACTGTAAATGACAGCTGTCTGCCCTGCCTGATTCACCATCATCACCCTCTTCGAGCCACACTGCACTCCCAAAACACTGCTGGAGGAATTAGGCACAGTCAAACAAAAATGGCTGCAGGGTGAGGTAGAGTGGATTCAGAAAAGAAGGGGAGAGAGCACAAAGGATTGGATGCTGAAGTGTCTGTGCTGGCATCTGTCGCTACCGCCGTCGCCCATGGTGGCATTTACTACTTTACTTTGAATTAGCCCTCTACTGGCTTCTCAGTTAACACCTGAGGAGGTCATTATGAGACTATTAGGGGAAGAGGAAAGGGAGCGGCAAAGAGGAGTATCTTACTCTGCCGAGTGTAAACAGTCTGTCAGGCTGAGAACTTTCACTCCCCTTGGAGATCCCTCGCTCCTCAGACAGAATGACAGAGACCTCATGGGAATAACGCCAGGCTTTCGCTCTCTCTCTTTGTTTCCCACATGGACTGACAGATCACAAATTCACAACACTAAGCCCTATTTTAAAATCACTTTCTCACTGTACACAAGGCTGACTTAAAGTAAACAATTTATTTCTATTGCCTAATGCTCACCCTCATTTTTGCATTCTCATTCTTTGAGTATGCTTTGTTGTTCTTGCCTCTGTTGTGTGTATTGTTTTGGGGGATTACATTTTTTTCCCCTATCCTCTAGTTTCTGCGGAAGCACAAATGCTTTTCTGGGTGTAGACAGCACAGAGCACCTTTTTGAGTTCCATTATATGCTATAGGCTTCAATGGCTTTTATTTCGCACCAGTTTGTTGGGCTAAGTGTCATTTGAAGAGAGTGCTGCACTACAGACTGAGATGAGAGGTATTTCTGCTTATACCTTGCACCTGACTAATACGAAGACATGGAGAAATCCACACTTGTGACACAAGTACCAATGTTTGCTGTTGTCTTTTCCCAAATGATAGCTCACTAAAGGAGAGCAGCATCTCTATCATTGTGGTATAACATTTTAGTGGTACTGCATACAGTGAAATCTGCTTATCCCAACGCCCCTCAGATTGGCTGACTTCATATGTGGTTTTAGACATAGCCGACAGCCAATGCTTGCATATTTACTTGTGACTTTCACCGGAGACATGAGTCGGATAAGCAACAATAAAGCATTTTGTACGGCAGTTTGTTGACATTGATTTCTGAGATGTGAATCAAATCAGAACAGTGGCTTTTGCCTGCCAGTCCAAGAGAAGAAGAATTGCCAAACCATGTTGAAGTGTAAAAGGCAGTGTCCCCCAAAAATTCATTTATTTGTGGCGGCCTGTCACAATTAAACACATTATAATGGGACTATCTACAATATGCAGCTTATCATTACAGCTCCGTACAGTAGATGGCACCATACCTCTCCTTTTTAACACACCTCATAGCACAAACAACAGCTGACTTGATCACATATTGGTCTTGTTTTGCATCATGGTATACTATGCAAATTAGATGATGCTATCGTTTACCTTTAACTATAGTTAGTTTTAGGGCTGGGCGATATGGCTGAAAACTGTATCACAATATACATGTTTTATATCAATCAATATCAATTGTTACTGATATTTGTTTAGGACCAGGAAAAAATATATATATATTAAATGTAAACATTTTTATTTAAAATATAAACTTCCTCTGATTATAATCCCCTCAACTATCAAGGTAGAGAGGAAAGGAAATGTCTACACAACCACAGAAAACCATCAATGTAAATAAAATCACATTGAACACTTAACAATAACCTCTTGAAATGCTTTATAAAATACAAAATACACAAGAGTGCGAAGTGTGAAAATGTAAACATAGAGAAACCTGAGTAGAACTATTTTCTGCATTGTTAGTGCCAGTGTTGTGCAAGGTGGTGGTTTAGTGTTACTGATTGCAAGTGCCTTGGTCTGAACACGGTTCGTTTGGAGAAAAATCCCCAAAACTGCCATACTTTCAAGATGACTTCCTGTTTAATCCAGAATTTATTCTCTCTCTGCAGCACTAATTTTTAGTTTCTGTTTTCACCTTATGCAGAAAATCAACAAAATCAAGACAGCGCAACGAAACTGTATAGTTGATGTACTTTTATGCGATTGACTATTAGCGTGTCACTTGTTCCTCGGTTAGCTAGTGCCTTTGTTCATGCAACCAACTTTGCTTCGCCACTTCCTGTTTCTTTTGATATATTGATATTGTTTTATCGTGCGGCCCTAGTTAGTTTTATCGTCATTTGCATTTTGCGATTGGGATGATCGTCACTAATGCCCTTTTGATTAGTTAAAGGGAATAAATAATATACTGAACATGTAGACTATCCATTGTATTGATTTGGGTGATCAAATGCTTGTAAATATGAGGTAATGCCACTGTTCTATCAATATTTGTTCAGTTTTAAGTTTATTTAGAGTAAATCATGGATATTGAATCAACCCTTATCCCCAATCAGACACTAAGTACTAAGTTTACTCAATAATGATACTGTAAATACACCATGACAGCCTATGTTTATGACTCTCATGCTCCTGTGAATATTTTCATCCAGCTTCTGTTATATTGTCAATTTTTTTGTGTACACTTGGGAAGGACCCTCCTTTTTGCCTGGGGTACAGTCAGACAAACCAAGCGTGACTCGTGTAATCACTGGGAAGACACACACATTGTTGAACTCCCGATAACTGACATGTGCATACTGCATGTGGGAGGTCTGTCACCCTCCTTAAGAAGGTAACCACTTCCAGTCTCCTTCAACAGTCACCATTAAGCCTTCGACGTGGTGTTTTATGGAGAGATTGTGGAGGGGATGAGGAGTTGATGTCACTGCCCACCCACTTCAAGGACTGTTATCAAGCCCTGGAACTGTACATTCGTCACACACCTCCCCTTCATCCATTCAGCCTTCCACTGCTTTTCCTGTCAGCTGTTCACTCTAGTAAGACCTGGCACCAGATTTCTCCCTCTGGGATTTCCATCCACTTCTTTTCTCTTTTGTTTTCTCTCATTCCTCCCACTGAGCCCTCCTGTAAGTCCTTTCCTTCCCGTTTGATCCCATCTTCTTGTTTTCATCGCCCCAATGCCTCCTCTGCACAAATAAACCGCAGACACCCAAGTGACCAAGGCCTGTTCTCCCACAGTTTAGTTACAGTCACAGTGATGGGACGAGTTTGCTATTGGTACAACAAACAGTGCAGTTGGTTCTTGTTGTGTTCTCAAATGTAACTATTTCCACTCAGATATGCATTGAGACGATAAAATAAATCTAATTACTTGAGTAATCAGATTTACTTGAGTATCAGAGAAACTTATCAATAAATTATTAGATGGTCACAGCCCTACTAATTTCAATATTTTCAAAATCTCTTCTTGTATTTTGATAAATGACAAGTTGGTAGTGTCATAACTAATGGTTTTCTCTGTAGCTGTGAAGAAAACAGAACCCCCCACCCCCAAAAAGAAGCATGCTGTTTGTTTTCCAATATGTTTTACTGTAAAAATGGTCTTTGATTCCCACGGTATCACACCATTAGCAGCTTCTCAATATTTTCATGGATAGATGTTTGCGGTTTGGATATTATTTCAACGTTCTCTTATGTTCTCTCTTCAGTATGGTACAGACACTTGAACTGCCTCGCCAAATCTGTAACACTGTCAATCATCTCAGGGCATTCAATCGATCGTAACTGGACTGTTTTGTTTGTCTTAGAAGATGTTTCGCCTCTCATCTCATCCTACTGGGATTGAATGCCCTGAGAAGACAATGACCTGGATGAATGAGAACATTCATAGATACTGTCAGTCATGTTTTTGTTGATTTATTTTCTTAATAAATGAAAATCATCCGCGTCTTCTTCCCAGCACTGTTTTTCTCACTCACTTTCTTTGTTCTAATGGTTGGAAAACGAAGTTATGTTGATGTCCAGCTCTAAGCTAATGCTAGCAAGTAGGACTATGTTTTGGGTGGATCTTACAGGACAATTGCTACTAGCGGTGGGGGGGCTCGTAACTAAAACCTTTGCTCGCAACTTGAAGCAGAACAATAAACTGAGAGACAGTTTATATCTCAAAGCACTCAAAAGTTGGGGCACTTTTAAGTCAAAGTGTCGCTGTGTATTGCTTTTCTACAACCCCCATACTCCCAAAAAAACCGATATGCAAATAGTGTATATAGGCTTGTGACAACGTTCGTATTGTTCGTATTTTCCTTCAACAACAACACTGACTATTACTCACGGCAGACTTTGTGGGAGCCAACACATAATAAAACCTTCAACAACAACGCCGACTATTACTCACAGTAGACTTTGTGGGAGCCAACACACATAATAAAACAATCACAATCACTTACTGTACAATGTCTGCTCTCAATGGGAGGACGACTGATGAGATTTTCATATCTTCCTCTTTAGATGAATAATTAATCATAATCCTCACGATGGGTTAAAAAAATGGTGGGTGTAAACAAGTGTCTTTTTTGTCTTTCTTGCCTTTTTTGTGTCTAAGTTGGTTGTCAAAGTTGACCAATTTTTCGGTTCATGGCCACAACCTTGTGCTATCCAAATAACTTACCAACTCAGAAGTGATTCATCAGCTGATGATGTCAATATAACAGCATAAGCTACTTACCTCTCTGTGATCAATGCACCAATTAAAATAGATCCTTAACATTAGGGGCGGCATAGCTCGGTTGGTAGAGTGGCCGTGCCAGCAACTTGAGGGTTCCAGGTTCGATCCCCGCTTCCGCCATCCTAGTCACTGCCGTTGTGTCCTTGGGCAAGACACTTTACCCACCTGCTCCCAGTGCCACCCTCACTGGTTTAAATGTAACTTAGATATTGGGTTTCACTATGTAAAGCGCTTTGAGTCACTAGAGAAACGCGCTATACAAATGTAATTCACTTCACTTCACTTCATTAGCATTGAGGTCCTAAAATGTAAATGGAGTGTTGGCGCTTTTTGAATGTTTTTAGTGGGTTTTATGGGCGCAATAGATGCATTGACGTCATGACTCACATTAGCTCCATTGTTAGCTGACTTTTATTTACATTTATTTACAACTGGGTTGTTAAACATACAACCCGCGAGCAAGTTTTATCCGGCTAGCGAGATAAGTTTAAGTATAAAACTGAGCTGTAATTTTTGTATGAAATAAACTGCTGTTCTTAATGTGTCCACTAGATATATATCAATTATTTTATCCCGTGCGCAGACCACTCATGACTTCAGAGTCAGCGGAGCGATGTGCCGTGTGTTAACACTTCTGTGTTTGGACACTACGTACTTTGGCAGCTTATTAATGATAGTATACAAAATGTGGATTGTTACGTTCATGCCTTGATTGTCAAATATGTTGGTAATGTAACCTGTGACATTTGTACTCAAATAAATGCTTTTGATAATTTGTACATTTTGTGTTGTACTTATAACTAAGGACACATTTTCAGGGGGCACATAAATGTATGCCCTCTTAACTTCATATGTTATTAATGAAGTCATATTCACAAGTTTTGTTGCAGATGATGCTACATATGTACAGAATAAATCATGTTACTACATCATTTTAAGGAAAATTAGTAAATTACATTAATAACATCCTGTAGTTTGACTTTGATATTATTATTCATTTAATCTTCTGATAGATTCAAAATTAACACCAAACCTGCCAGACTCAATTCCACCTATTTGACTGATGAACTTTATCACATCATTTATTCAAAAAGTATAAACAACGACAAATGAAGATATAGTACTATAAACCACAACATGTAAGTTTTAAAAAAACAAACACATTATGATTTGTAAATGTTCGGAATGTGCGTGGTCTCTTTTTAAACAAAGAAAACAATCTGAAGTTGTCTTTATTTTTAAGTTATCATGCCATGATTTTACCAGTCCAGCCCACTTGGGAATATGTTTTCCTCCACGTGGCCCCTGACCTAAAATGAGAATGCATTAGAATCATAGCGTTAGAATGCATTAAGATAAGACATGCGGTATGTGTTCCTTGTCTCTCATAATGATTACGAATGATGGGCAACATTCCAAAATAACTGCAGTTCCATTTTAAAGTCACGTGACTGCATTTTATATTTATACATACTACACATACATACGTAAACAATAGCACACAGCCAGTATTCAACATTAACTTTCCATCCCGTTTTGCTTTAATCAATTCATAACACACATTTGTCCTGTCATTTTTTTCTATCACCTTCTTATCTAGTTCTTATTCTATATGAGACAGTGCTCAGCCACCTGAGGCACTGAACAAATAACATATAGAGCAAATGAAATTTCCTGCGAGGCTTATTGATGTTATTAAAAAGTAGCATACCAAAGCCTGAAATCATTTTAGTCTTCATCAGTCCGGCTGACATTTTAGTGAATTAACTGTTGGCGGCTGGGGCGGTGGTGATGACATGTGGTTGTTTTGGCTCTGCGGGCTGTTTTTCACTCTTTATAGGGTCAAATTGTAGATCGATCATCTCATTTGGTCAGACGGGGTGGCCTTTGATTGGCTTTTATAACGCTAATATGTGCCTAGCATGGATAATATTTGTGCATGCACTTCAAAAGCACTAAATCAAGTTAGCATCGAGCTTGTTTAGGCATTAAAGAGCACAGTGTCATCATACTCTTGTAAAACATCACATATATTATTGCTGTCCTCCCCTTCTTTCCAATTATACCATTTGGTAACACACATGTTTATCGTCAACTAGAATGATGGATTATTTTAAGTAATGTGTTTGAGGGGTGTATAGATTTATGCTGTGTTTAGTTGTTTTTCTCGCTCTGCTCTTGGTTGTCCAATGCTACTTTAGTTAAATTCTCCATGTCAATTTGTACAAATATTCTTTATTTGTCACAGTGAAATATTTTTTTTTTATTACCATTGTAAAATGTATGTTGTATGATTCCTGGACTATGGGTCCGGTAGCAACACTTGTTTTACCTCTGCACTTAAAATTTTAGTCAGCCAATCTATTTACTAAGGCGAAACACTAAGATATTAGATATTAATGAATATAATTCACTTATTTGTGGCCCCAAATAAACCCACAAATATGGATTTGGTGGTTCCGGGTTTGCCATTGCTCATTGACAAATTATAATAGAACAGTGGCAGATGTATCTATAAATGCACTTCAGAACACACCTAATAAGCACCTCATTTGCCAGAGAAGACACTACAGAAAGTCTTCTGTGGTGCCAATTTTGCAATTGATGCTATATTTAGCGAGGAGAGGTATGCATACAAAGTGAAAGTGAGTCTTTGTGTTCATTTATTTGGTAATCAAATACAAGCGGTCACTAAAGGCGAAGTGTTCAGCTGAGATCCACCTCAACAAGCTCAGAGAGCGTGCATTTTACCGCGTTCAAATTGTGCAAAATTTTGTATTTGTTGTTTGTTTCAATAACGCAGGAACAGCCGCTTTCAGCAACACATTGATTTATTTACAACTCTGCAGGATACTTGTACTCGCGTCTTCAGAATCAGAATCAGGATCAGAAATACTTTAATAATTCCTGAGGGGAAATTAAGATTTTCAGCACAATCCCATTCAAGAGCAGACACACATTACAGGGAGACCGAACAGGATCGCTGACGGGTCTACCAACTTCCGCCGCCCCTTGAAAAAAAGGTGAGAAACGGGTAAACGATGAATTAAAATTGAGTCTAAGCCTGGACCCCTGGAGAGGGTGTCCAGACTGAGGCGAAGTACAAAAAAAAAAAAGTCATAGCCATAGCACACATAAACATGTGTGTACAAGGGAAACATCAAAGGACAATAAAGACATTAAAAGAGCAGAGCTGATGCAACCAGTCACTTTTACACATAGCCACAAAAGTAAAACAACAACAAAACAAAAACAAAAAAAACATATACACTGTGGTGGCCTCTGCGGTGTTCCACGCCTTCGTCTGCTGGGGTGGGGGAAGCATGGCCAGAGACAGGAGCAGGCCCAACAAAGCAACAAAGAGAGCCGACTCCACCCTCGGCCTCCCACTAACTCTCGGGAGGCAGATCCAGAAGTTCACAAAAAAGCACCGCAGAAGTCACGAAAGTGCCACCCCTTGTCGCACAGTCCCAAAGGGTCCCGAACCAAAAGGGAAAAAGAAACACATGAAAACAAGAGGGAAACATCAAGAACACAAAAGGATGACACAAGACTCATCTCCGCTCATTTTTGTCTATACGTCCGGTTCCGCTTTACAGCTAAGACTTTTGGGTAATATAATTACACTACAAGTACCAACACACAGAAAACCTGCAGAAGCAACGCAACCTTTGTCACTTCCATAAGTGCTAAGAACTTCAAAACAGAGCTTAGACACACTCTTCTGTCGTTTCGCAACACTTTGCCCTCCTAGTGAAAAATGCACTTAGACATTAGACTTTATTGATCACTAAGGGACATTGTTTGATCACAATAGCTCAGGTACAAAAAAAATATATAAAAGCAACACTCTCAAAATCACAACAAGAGAGGAAAAATAGAATAAGATATAATAAACAATGCCAACAATACAAACGTTATAGAATATTATAGAATACAATAGTCTATAGAATAAAATAAATAAAACAGGGTTCGCATGGTTAAAAATAGACAAGGTATGAAGAAGAATATCAAGTATATACAATGTAAATTTACACAATATACAAGGAGATATGTATGTAAAGCAGTGGTGTTTAAAGTGTGACTCAGGGGCCATTTGTTGAGTTGAGTTTGAGTTTATTTGGAACATGCATGCATACAACATGATACATCAAAATTTCCATTTTCTCTATTCAACATGTTCAAAAAGGAGTAGGAAGAAGCAGAGCTTATTTAATCCTACCCCTTTTCCTTTACATAGCAGTTGCTAACACTTTTGTTCACTTCCTGTTGTCAATTTTTTCACAATATACTCCATAAGTAATGACATTGAAAATAAATAAATGATCATTAGTGAAGTAAGTTTTCTTTCACATGGTGAGATTTAAAATTAATGGATGGATGAAATACATTATGAATGTTTATCATGGTTCTTCTTCTTTGTACTTTGTAAACTTTAAGTTTGAAGAGTTTCTTGAATTGGATCATATTCATACATTGTTGGATTTATTTGCTTAATTCCACAATTTAATTCCACATACTGATATACTGAAGGTCTAAAGTGTTGTTTGTGCGTACAAAAGTTTTAAATTACATTTTTCTCTAAGCTTATATTCCTCCTAAGCATTTTGTGGAACTTAGCTTTTTAATGGACCCATATAGCAGATTGTAAAAATAAAATAACACAAAAATAATGTGCAAAATGTATATTATTATGAGGAAAATCAGAAATTATTATACAAATAAGAAATACAGACACTAAGATTTGTTTTAAAATACATGTAGTTTGTTTCTTTATATTTATTATTAGCCTAGTTCATTACAAATAAGATGATGTTAGCAACCTCCACGCCTCTGTTGTGAGTTTTCAGAGAAAAAATGGGGATTTTACTTTTTGCCAAAATCTTGCAGCCCTGATATAAACCTATAATTATCTACACTACTTACCTAAACGTGATCACGCTGTGTATAGTTAGCCAATTACAGTAAGTTATGAATGCATGAGTCATGAACCATCAAGTTGAAGATGTTGACATTCAGCCACATTATAGTTATAAATGCCTCACACCCGCATGATTCCTACCCAAAGCTGTTAGACGGTCAGTTACTGATTGAACTTGTTTGTGTTTGAGCTCCGACTGGCGAGTGTGACTGGGATGTGTACGTGCTTTGTTGCTGAGGCGCCGCCACGAGCCCTTGTTTTGTCATCAGGCCGGTGATATAGAACCGAGCTGAGTAAGACATGGGAGAGAATAAGGACGAGGAAAGAAGGAGACACATTGAATAGAAAGTTGTTAAGGATAGAAAGTTGTTAAGGTCACTGAAGCATGAAAGTCTTGTCCTGGGGTTGCAATGACTCGTATACAAGGTTCTTTAGTGCTGTGGCCGCAGGAATAGACATAACTTACATCAACCCCGTCCTGGAGAGTTCCTCTCCTGGCACTTACAACCTCAACATTCTCACACTAAGATTCAAGCACAAGAGTGGAAACATGGGGTATATTTCATCGTATGGTTGATATTACCTGGACAAAAGTTCTTACAGGGTAAAGCCTTCTTTTAATTTATACCATCATCGATTTAAAGAAGCCATTTGATGATGTTACTGATGTTATATCCTCTTTTGCATGTTTTTCCCCCTGTAGGTCATTACACAGCATGTTTATGAGCTGCTGGAGACAAAGTGCAACATGACTAAAGCAATTTTACCAGTAAGTATATGCTTAAACATATTTTTTTTTTGTTTTGGAATGTTGCCATTGCAGAGTAAAAAGTATTGGATGTGAAAATTTACTAAAAGGTAAAATCATTAGCATGTGATTATGATACTGAAAACAAAATGAAGACAATCACTATGTTTCCATGCACTAAATTAGTCAGATTGCTCAGTTACTTTTTTTTGTATTTTCACACCAATGTGTGAAGTCCCAGGGTCCATGCACACTCTCTAATGTGACTATTGCTCTTACGCCTTGTGCCTCCCGTACACTGGGGGGCGCTTATTTCCTTTCAGCGCGAATACATGTATTGCTTTTCCGGTTGACCGATGACATCATACCAACACAAAGCACCTGCTGCTCCTTACAAGTCAACAGCCTAGCTCTGTTGTACCTGATGTCCGCTGTAATATTGGCACAGATTTAAAATATTTGGTCTCTATGCTGACGTTAAATAGCAGACAGCACCAAGAAGTGCTTTTCGATTGCGCTACGAACATGACGCTACTACCAAGAAGGTCTTGGAGCGTATGCAGGTCAGAAGCAAAGAAAGACTGGCGGTAGAGAGTATTTTCAAATAAATATTTGGACGAAGAATCATTAAAACAAAACTTTCAAATGTCTCGGAGTTCAGTCAAAAGGCTCTGTGGATTGATGGAAGGAGTTTAAAATCCGAAGAAAAAGACAGTTTATGCCCTGGCCGATTCTGTTCCAGATAAAGGTTTTCTGGACTATCTTGCCAGTTGTGTGTAATAGAGTTGTCATACATTCATTTGGAGTGCACAAATGCAGCATGAAGAGGTTTGTGTAAACTTTAGTATTCACCTTTAATACACCTGCTTCATTATCTTCCATCGCATTAGTTTTTTGTTCCAGAATCCGAAATTAATTTCCTTAGCTACCCTACTAAATACGATGTTTGTTTTCTCCCATCGATGCACTTTAAAATGTTCTGGTATTTTAATTTGTGAAGCAAATAAACAGTCTCCTCTCCATTACAATTGTTGCTTATTTTTTACTGGAAGGGATCTACGCACTTTGAGACTGGCGCATGCGCGAGACGAGGGGTCTCTCTGGCCGCACACGCCCACTCGAAAGATCGGGTTTTCAGTCGCATAATCCAGGTGTGTTAGTCTGACATTTCAAAAACACAATCGGACTAAGGTGTTTCCATGGGTTGTTGGATGCTTATTTAGAGCCAAACTATTTGAGAAATTGGATTAACTTAGTGCATGGACACGTACTGACTGAGATTGTGAGGAGTCTTTGTACTTCTCTTTCTATTAGTCCCATTTCCTTTATTTCCTCTTTTTATGTTACCACCATCCTATGTCTAAATCCTCCGTGTAAAAAGTGTCTCTTCAAAAAATGTACAGTTTTGTGACAGTGCAGTGCAGCATGCTTAATCTGTTTTGCATTTATGTGCTCAAACGGGGGAACTTTCTACTCTTCTGAAGATACTCTTTAGCCAGATCATCCTGGCTCTGCACACTCGATCCCTTTATTTGTTGTTGAAAGCATGTTCGCCTCTTTTCGCCCTTGTATATATGTAGCTCGCCTTTAACCATCGATCTCTTTTTTTTGTCTGTCAATAAAAGCTGTGATCGTTTTTCAGGGATGCATTTATAGGAATGTTAGCAGAGTTAGCAGCAGTGGTAAGAGGCTCCATAAATCAACCACTAGCAAGGGATTCAGCGCTTTCATCAGCCCCCATACACATTCACTGGGTTATCTGCCTGGACTATTTATATCATTATTCCACTGCAAAATGGCTCTGTTATGCTTTTCTATGGCCCACCCGCCTGAGTGTATGCGGCGTGTGCATTTGTATGTTAGTGGTGGGTCTGTCCACCTGCATTGCATTGAACTTGTGACCAGCGATTTTAAGAAGATTAACTGCAGCCAAGTATAGTGAGAGGGAATGAGGGAGCACCAGAGTATAAAAGGGCAAGATTTTCTCCCCCACTCAGTTCTCTTTGTCTGCTTGGATTAAGTTCTTGCAGCTGCCACCCATGGCTTTTATGGACAGTGTTTGTCTCCTTCGAGATTCCTCTTGTCGTACTCGGGAGCGCATGTACACAAACTCACTCTCCTCTCTGGATCACTTTCTGTCTCAATTAATCACTGGCTGTTTTCTCTTCATGGGTAGAGTGTTGACGCATGTTAGCTTTTCAAAGCATAGCATCCATCCAAGTGAAGGCTGTTTCTTTGTAAACACATGCATGGAATGATACGTTTCACAATAAAGTATTTCAGTTAAAAAGCTTTAAATGTATTGGACACCTGGACATTCTTGACTGAAGTGTCAATGCAATGCAGTTTAGACATAAGAGCTTTTTTGGCTTTGATTCAGACATCAATGCAACTAAATGATGTTTTCCATGGTTTTACATTAGCTCGACGCAACTATGGATGAGCCTTCTTCTTTCATCTACCTGAGCCCCAACGCCTTGTCCAACCCTTCCAAGCTGCTGGTGCTGATCCAGGGCAGCGGTGTGGTGCGGGCCGGTCAGTGGGCTCGAAGACTTATCATCAACCAGGACCTGGACTCAGGAACTCAGATCCCCTTCATCACCAGAGCCATGGAGGTAGGGTAGTTTTCATTATTATAGATTTATTCCGATGTTCTTCCACAGTCCAAAAACCTTCATGATAGGGTAAATGGAGACACTTGCCCAAAAGCGTGAATGCGACTGCATATATGTCATCTGTGATTGATTTGCTACCAGTTCAGGGTGTACTCCACCCCTCGTCCAGCTGGGATGGGCTGACCAGTGGAGTGGGATTCAGATTACGTGTGCTAACATCATGTGACACTTGTGAAGTGAATTATATTTATATAGTGCTTTTCTCTAGTGACTCAAAGCACTTTTACATAGTGAAACCCAATATCTAAGTTACATTTAAACCAGTGTGGGTGGCACTGGGAGCAGGTGGGTAAAGTGTCTTGCCCAAGGACACAACGGCAGTGTGTCCTTGGGCATGGATGGCGGAAGCGGGGATTACTTGAGGAAATACATTGAATTGGGTCGTTTGTGTGCATTTTCTTAAAGGGGACATTTGATGATTGTCCTTTTTTTAGACCTATAAATGGTTTTACAACATTGGCTACTCGTGTTAAAAAACAAAATGTCAAATCATAAGGTTCATGCATTTGGGCGTGAGCTTGCATGCAGTTTTGGATGTCTCTGGAATTCTGTGGTTTTCAGTCTTTTTTTTTTTTTTTTTAATATTTGGCACAGTATGACGTCACAGATTAAATGGGCGTACTAATGTGGGCATTTATAGTTCATGCTCTCTACAAGGCCCCTACTTCCTCCTCTGCTCTCTTGTTCCAATGCCCGCAGGCGCCAGTTTTATTCCTTCTTGTTTCATGCTCTTGCGCTCACTCTGATGTCGATAAAATAAACACTTCTGTATTTTTTTCGTCCTCAACATTTTACACTTACCTGTTTTATCAACATGGACCATTAAGAGCTATTTGGACTAACGATCTGACGAAAAAAACAGCAACTTGGTTTGATGAAACACAGGTTAATGAAGAATATTTTTGACTGTGACTGAAAACAATAGTGTTTTTTCTTTTATTATTTTTGTATTTTATTTAATGGTGTACTTTTTGAAAATATACATTTTGATTCTTTTGGAGAGAGCGGGGCACGGAGAGTTTCATTTGCAATTTGGCAACACCACACACGAACGAAACGTTTGTAGACAGACTCAAAAAACGGGTTCTAAATTGGACTGTCGAAAAATTCCCACAAAATTTTCACCAGATCATATTCAATACAATACTACAAGGATGTGTTAAAGGGGGCCTATTATGCAAAACCATTTTTTGGGGGGTATTTTGGATCGGCGTAAGTCACGAACATTTGAACTTTAAATTTTGACCAAAGAACCACCACTACATGTGTTTCAAATGTTGAAGACAAATCATAATATGACCCCTTTGAATACATATTACAATGATCACAGGTCCCTTTTTATATTTACATACATACATGCAATGTAGGAGATTGTCAGTTCATTGAGCGGAGATGGATTCATTCGTTCTGTGAAGGAAATGAAGATGTCACAGTAGCATATATTTTATATACAATTTGTACAACACGTTTGTAGAATCTGTGCAATTTAATTTGTATATAGTAATGTTATTATTATAATAAATACGTATGGAGAGTGTATGGCACATGTGCTGTGTGATAGCTGTTTCACATGAGAAAGTGTTACACCTCACACACAGTGGAGAGTTGTTATATAAATAAATTATGAATCGAATGAAGGATGACTCTTATATAAATATGGACCGAACGGAACGCTTGTCATTTATTTATAAGTAACTAGACCACATAATTTCGACTTTCCTTTTTTTGTGTATCCTGAAAAAGATATCTTTAAAAAAAATATCCAGTAGGTAATTAATTATGTAGCAGTTATTTGCTGATGTGTCACATGTGCATACAGCACATGTGTAAATGCAACTAAAAGGGGTCTCTGCCTCTTTACAATTTTCCCCATCCCCACCCCTTTGCTCATTTGTCAAGGCTGGCCACCTCTACCTGTGTAATTTCATCGGCCTGCTGTTCAAATTGACTTAGTGCGGGGATCTTGTTCTCCCTCTCCCCCCCCTCACTCGTCCCTCCGCTGGGTCCACCTGAATGCCATAAAGACTTACGCTGCAGTGTAAAGGCCCTTTTCCTGCTGTGCACAACTTCTGGAGATGTTTGTGTTGCATGCCTGCGCGTCAACGGATGATTCAGCGTCTTGGAGACCGTCTTTGAATTGCGTTTGCCCAGGATGGGATTGCAGCGGAAGGAAGCCCTGTGCTGTGGAGAGTCAAAGTGACAGGCTAGATATAGAGAACATGGTAGTGCAAGTCTTGCTCGTTCATCATAGTAAACAAGAAATTGCGTTCCTACACTGACAAATCATCATCCTGGTGTTTTACCACAGACAGGCCTTGTAGTGTGGTGTACACAGGAAAGACAGTTGTAGTCAATTTGGGCTGTCTGCATCTATTTTGGTAATGTTTGTGGCTCAGTCAAGCACAGCCTGGAATTTGTGTGAATGCTGTTTTATGTACAAAACCAAAACCAGTGAAGTTGGCACATTGTGTAAATGGTGAATAAAAACAGAATACAATGATTTGCAAATCCTTTTCAACCTATATTCAGTTGAATAGACTAGACTGCAAAGACAAGATACTTAACGTTGGAACTGGTAAACTTTGTAATTTTTTGCAAATATTAACTAATTTGGAATTTGATGCCTTCAACATGTTTCAAATGGCAAAACAGACTGAGAAAGTTGAAGAATGCTCATCAAACACTTATTTGGAACATCCCACAGGTGAACAGGCTAATTGGGAACAGGTGGGTGCCATGATTTGGTATTAAAGCAGCTTCCATGAAATGCATTCACAAACAAGGATGGGGCGAGGGTCACCACTTTGTGAACAAATGCGTGAGCAAATTGTTTAAGAACAACATTTCTCAATGAGCTATTGCAAGGAATTTAGGGATGTCACCATCTACGGTCCGTAATATAATCAGAAGGTTCAGAGAATCTGGAGAAATCACTGCACGTAAGCGGCAATGCCCGTGACCTTCGATCCCTCAGGCGGTACTGTATCAAAAACCGACATTAGTGTGTAAAGGATATCACCACATGGGTTCAGGCATACTTCAGAAAACCACTGTCAGTAACTAAAGTTTGTCACTACATGAGACATTAAACATCTTGTCCTTGCAGTCCATTCAATTGAATGTAGGTTGAAAAGGATTTGCAAATCATTGTATTCTGTTTTTATTTACCATTTACACAACATGCCAACTTTACTGGTTTTGGGTTTTGTAAATGTAGAAGAACTGCCGACGCCTTTTTGTACCCTTTGGGAAAAATGTGCAGCTTCACTTTACTTGTACTAAATTACCAGGTGTACAAACAACTTCATTCACCTTTAGTTTTAAAACAAAGCTGGGACTGATAGCTGTTGACAGTAGGCACAAAGGGGAGGATCATATTTGGTTAAGTATTCAGCTACTATAATCACACTTGCGGACCAATTAGGAGTCATGCACTAAATGAGTCTGTTTTCCCAAATAATTTGGGTTCTTCTATATCTTTTTGTGAAGTCCCAGTCCCATGCTCTATCTGTAATGCGACTGTTGGCCATTCACAGTGTGCACTAGGGGGCCATTGATTGATTGACTTGAGCTCTGTGTTTTGTTTTCTTGCTACATCATGTACAGTATTTATATTCCTTCAGACCTTTATAAACAAATATATTTATATATATATATATATATATATAATCAATTTGAAAAAAAGTAGTGATACAGACCTTAAAAGCTTACAAGCTATACGCTGCAGCAGTGTTTACTCTTTGTATTGTTTTTGGTTGAAAACAATACTTTCTGGAAGTCTTGTGTTTTGTCATACTGTAGAACATTTAACGTTAACATTTAACGTTTAAGGCTATTTCAATGGCAAAATAGAATTTTGAAAGTCTTTGTTGTTATTTGTTTGCAAATATAGACCAACACAGCTTGGGTTTTTGTTCCTTCATCACAAAGCATTTTGCCACTAGCAAATACAGTAGGGCTCCAACTAACAATGATTTTGATAGTCAATTAGTCAACAATTATCTTAACGATTACCGTATTTTTCGGAGCATGAGTCGCTCCGGAGTATAAGTCGCACGGGCCGAAAATGCATAATAAATAAGGAAAACAACATATATACGTCGCACTGGAGTTTAAGTCGCATTTTTGGGGGAAATTTATTTTATAAAACCCAACACCAAGAATAGACATTTGAAAGGCAATTTAAAATAAATAAAGAATAGTGAACAACAGGCTGAATAAGTGTACGTTATATGAGGCATAAATAACCAACTGAGAACGTGCCTGGTATGTTAACGTAACATATTATGGTAAGAGTCATTCAAATAACTATAACAAATAGAACATGCTATACGTTTACCAAACAATCTGTCACTCCTAATCGCTAAATCCGATTAAATCTTATACGTCTAGTCTCTTACGTGAATGAGCTAAATAATATTATTTGATATTTTACGGTAATAGGCCCTGCGATGAGGTGGCGACTTGTCCAGGGTGTACCCCACCTTCCGCCCGATTGTAGCTGAGATAGACTCCAGCGCCCCCCGCTACCCCAAAAGGGAATAAGCGGTAGAAAATGGATGGATGTATTTACGGTAATGTGTTAATAATTTCACACATGGGTATAAGTCGCACCCCCGGCCAAACTATGAAAAAAACTGCGAGTTATAGTCCGAAAAATACGGTCGTCAAATAATAAAGCCCACACACATTTATTGGCTCTAATTTTTCCACGGAATTTTAAATGCAGCTTAAGTTTTTTTAGGCTTGTGTTTACTAACAACACATATGACTAATTCATTCATAAATAGGTATTTTTACTGTGACTCTGTTGTTCATTCAGTTGTTAAATTTAAAATGACTATTAAAATGTTGTCCATTTAAAAAAACAAAGGAAAGGCAAATTACTATAAAAAAAAAAGACAATTAACCTTGTTTATGTATTTACAAAAAAACAGTTCAATTGGCAGCAATGAAAACAACTAAATCCAACTTCCTCAAACAGAAAAAAGAAGCATTTTGTGATGATGTTTAAAACTCTTAATAGACTCAACCTGTAGAATTGTATCTTTGATTAATTCTTAAAATGTTGGCTATTTAATAGATTGTATGTTTAGTCTTATGATACCTCCTCATTGGTGCCTGTCTGTGTGTGTGTGTGTGTGTGTGTGTGTGTGTGGGGGGGGGGGGGGGGGGGTGTGAACAAGTTAGGACATAAATCATGGGTGAACAAGTTAGGACATAAATCATGGTCCCAATACAGAAAACCATTGCATCTAATAGAGAATGTCTCATTTGCACCCCTGTTGGTGAAATCTATCAAAATAAGGGTGGTCCCAAAAAAGACTGTGTCGGTTTTAAAAGTGCTCCCCCTCTGGTCAACATATAAAATAACAAGTACGTGTAAAACATTGAAGTGCTGCCCCTCTGGCCAACATATGTAATAACAAGTGTGTGTAAGAAATTGAAACACGCCCCCTTTGGCCAAAATTAATTACAACAATAAAACAAATATGTATATAGACACTGTAATAACTTTAAGTAAATAATGAAGATTAAAAACCAATTACAAACAAAAAAAACAAAAAAAGCACTAAAAGCAGTGTTTTTCTCACAATGTGTCGACTTTTTCTTATAAAATTGGGAACCATTTCTCATATTCTTTCTGTTTCTGTAATATTGCAAAATTTTCTTGGAAAATGATTACTTTTTTATGTAAAATTATTACTTTTCATTGCAAAATGTTGACATTACAATTCTGACTTGTATCACAATATTGCCAATTTTTGTGTTCTTTTTGTAAAATAGTGTAATTTTTTGAGTAAATTTGTCATAATTTTGCAAAATAAAATTCAGATTGTTATTTTGTTACTCTTCCACTGCGCCACAGCGTGGCGTAGTGGAAGAGTGGCCGTGCGCGACCCGAGGGTCCCTGGTTCAATCCCAACCTCGTCATGTCCGTTGTGTCCTGAGCAAGACACTTCACCCTTGCTCCTGATGGGTGCTGGTAGCGCCTTGCATGGCAGCTCCCTCCATCAGTGTGTGAATGTGTGTGTGAATGGGTAAATGTGGAAGTAGTGTCAAAGCGCTTTGAGTACCTTGAAGGTAGAAAAGCGCTATATAAGTACAACCCATTTATTTATTTATTTATTATAATATTGCAACAATTTTTAAGTTTTCTTATAAAATTGTGACTTTTGTCGAGTAAAATTACGACTCTCTTCCTAAAATTGCCAAAATGTTAGGCTTTTTCTTGTAAAATTGCAATTGTTATTGAGTAAAATTCCAACTTTTATCATGATATTGGACAAATGTTCAGTTTTTCTTGTCAAATTTTGACTTGCGTTGAGTAAAATTATGACGTTTATTATGATACTAGAGGTAGGCATTTTTCGGAGGTCTCAAGAGGGTAACAAATACAAGAAAGTGTGTGTGTGTGTGTTTGTGTGGTTTGCGTTTGTAATTGTGGCCTCATTTTATGGCATTGCAAATTGACGCTGCTATAACAAGTACTTGAATTGAAGTAGACAAAGTTTAACATGCAGACTTTGGCTAAAACGATAGTTAAAGTTATTTTTCACACAACTTCGTCTCACTCTTGTTCGCTGGTTAGCAAGGTACAGTATAAGGTAACACTCTTATCCAGGCTAAGACCGCGTTCTTCCTCCAGACGTCCGACATCATGCTCGCGCATCGAATATGTACTGCCATAAAAACAAGGTCCGCTTCGCAAAATGAGCAATGTATTCATGTTTTTTTTAACAAGAATAAGAGGAAATGTTTTTACACTTTACATGTTATCACTGGCAATGTTTTTGCAAGTGGCGGTGCTGATTCGCTTTTACACGGGAAAACACGAGTGACGACGTCACGACTATTGTCGGCGACCAATTTTATTGTCGACTAATCATTGCAGCCTTACTGTAGAGTAAAGAAAAAATTAAACATTCAAAATGTTTCATTCATTCATTCATATTTGAGTTTTTTGTAATTTAATAATACATGTGTTATGTCCATATCGCTGACATTATCACAGTTCGACAATATCGAAGCATACTTTTTTACGTTTACATTATGTACTTTTTCACAAACATTTCTCAGTAAAAAAAAAAAAAAAAAGAAGAAGTATCGCCTCCAGTGCAGTTCTTGTGAAGTTACTCCTGGGAAGTTGATTGGAAATTCAAAGCCTTCGGCAAAGGGTCAACTTGAGTGCATTTAGAGGGGAATACGGGGAGCGCTTTTGGCTTTACAAAATACACCCTCATGAGTACACACCCTGAATTAAGAACCCTACTTTGTGTGTTCAACTCTAAAGCGTGCGAGTACGTGTCTGTCAGGACATGAACGCTTTAAAATGCCGTTCAGACGTTCTTAACCGCGTTCCTTGAGAGCCAGTCAGCCTTTTCTCTCCTCTGATGGGATCACAACTGCCAATCAGCGTGCATGTGGGAGAAATAGCTGATGGTGCAAGGTAGTGGGGCTTTTCCCACCACACTGAACATTGTAAATTGATGATCTTGGCGCCACACTTGGCTTATGCATTTGAAGAAATTACCTTCTAGATTTTTTTATACTCATTTTTTTTAATGCAGGGGAAAATCTTTCTAAATGTGAAATGCTGTTTCGATGCCAATGTCAGGATACGTTTATGTGAAAGTCAACTTCTCATGGCTGATTTCATTAGGTCAATTAATCAATTCATTGAACGATAAATTAAAATGTACTCGTGTGTGTGTGCGTGTGTTTGCTTTCTTATTATGTGGCTTCCAATCAGGATGCAGGAAAGTTCACACTGTGCATCATTCTTAGCACTTGAGCGCCTTTATTCCATAGCATAATTAAATGTACATAGTGAATCGATTTAAACTATTATACAAACATTGGGTCTGGTTCAAATATAGAGATGAGGGTCTTTAATTTGACCTGCTGTTGTACTCTGTTTCAAAGTATTAACATGTGCTCAATGTTTCCTTACCGTTATTGCTATGTTGTCTATTACCATTGTTGGTATTTTGTCTATTACCATTGTTGGTATATTCATTATCCCTACATTGTTGACACAAATTATTGTTACAGTGTAATAATTATTGTTACCTGTGGTAATGCCACTATGATACAACATTTGTATAAACCTTCAAATCAAATCAACTTTATTTATAGAGCACATTTAAAATTTACCACAGGGGTAGCCAAAGTGCTGTACAATGAGCAGGTTAAAAGATAAAACGAGTACCGAGCAAACACAACACAACACAAACAGAACACGATAAAAAATAAATAATTAAAATAGAATTAATAAAAACATAAAAACATAAAAACAGGATCACAGCAGGTGTATTATGGGGCGCCATTGCAGGATGGATATCACTCAGTGTTAAAAGCCATGGAATAAAAGTATGTTTTTAAGAGAGATTTAAAAACAGGAAGAGAGGAGGCTTGTCTAACACTCAGGGGTAGGTCGTTCCAGAGCTTGGGAGCAGCAACGGCGAAAGCTCTGTCACCTCTAAGCTTCAGCCTTGTGTCAGGGACCGTCAACAGCAGCTGATCGGCTGATCTTAAGGATCGGGTGGGGCAGTAAGGCTGAAGGAGGTCGGAGAGATAGGTTGGCGCAAGGTTGTTTAGACATTTAAAAACAAATAAAAGGAGTTTAAAATGTATTCGGTAACGCACAGGGAGCCAGTGAAGGGACGCTAAAATAGGGGTGATGTGCTCACGTCTGCGGGTCTGTGTTAGCAGACGAGCAGCAGGCGCGACCTTAAACCTTAAACAAAGTAACAGTGAAACTCAATGTGTTAATCACTGAATTGAGAACCGGGGGTGGGTTTAAATACATTATCTTCTTCCCACTCCCTTTCAGGCAAAACTGGACATATCATACTTCATGCTTACATACGGTACATTACCTTTTGCATGATATTAATTTATATTATTACGTGTTGTCAACCTTGTACTTTTTTTTTAATGTCATTGCCTGAAATAAATGAATACATGAAAAAAAAACATTGAAATAAACCCTCTTATCTAGGGATCATGGGTAGGGTACCGTTTACATTTAAACCGATACGGTGTCAATTTATGGTATCTGGGAATCGATATTCCGCAGCTCGATATTAAAAGGGAGCTGATATGATAACTGTGCTAGTTGTTATCTCATCTTTTTCATACCAGTGGTCCTCAATTATTTTCCGTAACGCCCTCCCCTAGGAAGAATAAATTATTTGCCCTCCCACCCCTCACTCCCCACCGTGACTATAAGTTAAAAGTATATAAAGTACCAATGATTGTCACACACACACTAGGTGTGGTGAAATTTTGAAATAGTATAATTTGTTTATAAAATTATTTTAACCATACAAGCTTATTAACATTAAAGGAAACCACACACTGGTATTTCCTTGTCTCCCACCTTACCGTGAAGCCAAGTGCTACATACGCTTCATCATATTCTGGTAAGGTCACACGCGCCCCCCCTGGCATCGCACCATGACCCCCCCAAGGGTGGCCCGCCCCACTATTTGAGAAGAATCGTATTTCCAAGACATTAGATGGCAGTAGTGCAGGGGTGTCAAACCGCATGGAGGAAAATCTATTCCCAAGTGGGCCGTAATGGTAAAATCATGGCATAATAACTTAAAAATAAAGACAACTCCAAATTGTTTTCTTTGTTTTACTTTGGCCAAAAATAGAACATGCACATTCTGAAAACATACAAATCACAAATAATGTTCTGGACAAAACACTTCAAGTTTGTTGAAAATTCTGAGGAAATTGGTGCAGCTTCAAAAACACAATGAGCTTAGACTTAGTCTCAGTGAATCTACAAATCTACGGTATAGCTCGGTTGATAGAACAACTTGATGGTTCCAGATTCGATCCCCGCTTCTGCCATCCTAGTCACTGCCGTTGTGTCCTTGGGCAAGACACTTTACCCACCTGCTCCCAGTGCCACCCACACTGGTTTAAAAAGGTAATTTAGATATTGGGTTTCACAATGTAAAGCGCTTTGAGTCACGAGAGAAAAGTGCTATATAAATACAATTCACCTCACAAAGCCAGGATTAAACTTTAAGTCACAGTGTTTCTGGGATTGATTAAAAAACACAACACGTAAACTCTTTGGGGTATCAAATACCTCCTTTGTCATGTCCACGTATCAATCCCAGTGCTAACTTAACAAACCGTAAGAAACAGAGGTAAAAACTATTCAAAAGGGTTAAGTTCACTTTTCTCGTGTTTGACAGAGACATGTTGGGGGAGTAAGGGTGCCAAATAATGATGTGTTCGAAGCAGAAGACATACAGTACAACGGCAGGTTTTAAGTTTGATGTAGGTCGAGGAGAAGGAGCCACAGTCACCTTTTACTGTGTACCTCCTGCTTGGCCTTGGTATAAACCGTTTGCTTGCCTAACAGAATTGCTATTGGGACATCCAGTGGACACATTTAGAACAGGAGTTCCTTTCGTTAAAAAAAAAAAAAAAGCAGCACATTTTTATACTTGGCAAACTCATCACGCGGACAGGATAAAACCCGTTCGCGGACCTGAGCCGGCCCACGGGCCGTACATTTGATACCCCTGCAGTAGTGTGTAGGCTCTATATGGTATGTTGTTTAACTAGATTGTAGCTTTTTCCAGGAAACTTAATGTGTTCTGGTGTCCAGTAACGTGTTTATACTATAAGTATTGTGCTTAATAAACACTAACTGTTTCATGTTAACGTTCATGTTAGTTGTATTTTGTTTTTTTAATCCAAATCTGGAGGTGCTGAAATTGCCATGTAAAATCTCGAATGCTAATGTTAGCTCATCTTACGGGAAATCTAATGTAAATTAGCATCAAGCTAGTGCATTTTGGAAGAGTGGAGCCTTACTTTGCGTTCGAGTGTTTTATACCAAGCATACTTGCTTTGTTGGTGTTGAAAATTGCAATTTAGAGGGAGTTCAGCTTAGTCCGTGCTAAGTGCTGCTGGAGTGATTGTTTACCTGAGCCAGTGTTTAGTCTGCAACCAAAGGTATCGAAATATGGCAACCTTTGATTTTACGTGGTCGTGCCGACAGAATTTGGTACTTATAAAAGTACCGGATTCGGTACCCATCCCTACTCTTATAAACTATCCACAATCTTTGTCTCAGTCTAGTAAGAAGCACTGCAAAAGTAACACATTGTGAGTAGAAATGATTGTAAAGGCAAATATTTGATATGGGAATATTTTGGCTTCAAAGCGAATGAGTAAGATGTTAACAAGAGCAAACTAGCAAGTATGCCGAATTTGTTGGAAAGTGATGGCAACAAAAGAAGGTGACAAAACAAACTGCCACGCTCAGATTTTCAAGCTGAGCAATATTTCTTGAATGTTTAGCATTTTTTTCTAACCGAGATTTAGAGTAAATCTTATTTGTATGTTTGTTATCTTATTCAGCATAATTAAAAGTTATTGACCTTCAAATTACAATGGTGGAATATATTCATAAAAAAGACCCAAGTTTACTGGGTTTGAAAGTGTTTCTTCCATTATAATTAGTAGTATTATATATTATGATACCATCAGTACTTATTTTGCACCTATTGTGCAAAACCAACTTTTCTTACCTATTGGTACCTTTTTTTTTTGTGTATTTGGAATCGGCCTAAGTCCCGGAAATTCCAATTTTCAAACCGTGGAAGCATGGCGGAGATATTTATAAAACAGTCTTGCCTTCCTTCATACTTCCTCTAAATGAGCCATTGGGAATTTGCCCCATTTGTAATGTTTTCCAATAGGTGACGTCAGCGGATATACTGTATCCATATACTAGAGCTGGGCGATACGGCTGACAATTATATCACAATATATACATTTTTTACAATGATCAATAGCGATTATTATTGATACTTTTTATGACTTATTCAAACCTGCCAATAAATAAACTAAAACAATTTTCAACTTAAAATAAGTGGGTAAGATAATAAAATAATTGCAGTAGATTTGAAGGTAGTTGCAGATCAAAGACACCCGATCAGTGGTGTCAAACTAATTTTAGATCGTGGGCCACATGGAAAAAAAAATCTACTCCAAAGTGGGCCGGACTGGTAAAATCCCGGCACGATAACTTAAAAATAAAGAAAACTTCATATTGTTTTCTTTGTTTAAAAATAGAACAAGCACATTCTGATATTGTACAAATCATAATGGTTTTTTTTTTGTTGCTTTTTTTTACAATTACTTGTTGCGGTTAATAGTATATATACTTTATTTGTCGTTGTTTATATTTTCTGAATAAATTAGGTGATCATTTTCATCAATCAACTCATTGGTGTTAATTTTCAATCTATCCAGATAAAACAATTGTATCAAAATCAAATTACAGTATGTTATTTATGTAGTTTGATCATTTTCCTTGACTGATATACTAACATAATGTGGTTTATTTTGTACATATGTAGCATCATCTACAACGATACAAATAATTGCTATTGCGACATCCAGTGGACACATTTAGAACAGCTGTTTTTTTTATTAAAACACTTCAGGGTAATGATCCGGCCCTTGTGCCGCATGTTTGACACCCCTGCATTAGATGGTATTAGTGTATCAGCTATTGAACACTACACAGAGTAGTTTTGGAAGCTACTCATTAAACCCACGCATTGTAAGTGTCAGGATGTTGCCACACCGTCTGCATTTAAACCATCCATCCATACATTTTCTACCAATAAAACTAAATATAAGTTCTGTTATTGAGTTGATATATCAAGATATCACACTTTCTCTTTTCACTCCATGCAGAGAATCCACAGCGAGACAGAAAGATGGCGCAACCACACTCGGTAGTTGATAATGTTACGTAATTGGCTGTTAAGCGTGTCCCTCCAATTGCTCAGTGACACTTTCTGTTTGCTGGCTTTGTGAATCGTGAGTGACTTCATGAAACAAATCTTGCTTCTTAATGCCGGATTTCTTACGACCAAAAATGATAAAAAATACATTGAATATTTTATCGAACACATTTTGTATTGATATTGATGATGTGTCATCGTTTTATCGGTCCAGCCCTACCATATATAGTATGGTAGATATTGATTTACCCGAACATCTTTGCGGCGTCTTCAGTAATGTGGATGCTGTATCGATCCGTTGTGGTGAAGAAGGTCCTGAGCCGGAAGGCAAAGCTCTCAGTTTACCGGTCGATCTATGTTCCTATCCTCACCTATGGTCATGAACTTTGGTTTATGACCGAAAGGACAAGATCACGGGTACAAGCGGTCAAAATGGGTTATCTCTTCAGGGTGGCGGAGCTCTCGCATCCGGGAGGAGCTCAAAGTAAAGCCGTTGCTCCTCCACATCGAGAGGAGCCAGATGAGGTGGTTCTGGTCAGGATACCCCCAGGATGCCTCCCTGGGGAGGTGTTTATGGCACGTCTGACCGGTAGGAGGCCACGGGGAAGACCCAGGACACATTGGGAAGACTGTGTCTCCCGGCTGGCCTAGGAAACGCCTCGGGATGCCCCGGGAGGAGCTGGACGATGTGGCTGGGGAGAGTGAAGTCTGGGCTTCTCTGCTTATGCTGCAGCCCGACCATGGATAGGCAGAAGAAGAAGATGGATGGATGGATCTTTGCGCGAGTCCGCCATTGTAGTCTGATACTGTAGTCAATAAGCTCCTTTTTTCCCCCTCTATCTTTTTATGGTGGGGTAGACTGGCTCGTACATGCACATGCATCCTCCACTGCTGCCATTTCTAATCCAAGCTTATAGTTTATATATATATACTGTATATATATCTATATATATATATATATATATATATATATATATATATATATATATATATATATATATATATATATATTGTGTATGTATATATATATCCATCCATCCATCCATCCATCCATCTTCTTCCGCTTATCCGAGGTCGGGTCGCGGGGGCAGCAGCCTAAGCAGGGAAGCCCAGACTTCCCTCTCCCCAGCCACTTCGTCCAGCTCCTCCCGGGGGATCCCGAGGCGTTCCCAGGCCAGCCGGGAGACATAGTCTTCCCAACGTGTCCTGGGTCTTCCTCGTGGCCTCCTACCGGTCGGACATGCCCTAAACACCTCCTTAGGGAGGCGCTCGGGTGGCATCCTGACCAGATGCCCGAACCACCTCATTTGGCTCCTCTCGATGTGGAGGAGCAGCGGCTTTACTTTAAGCTCCCCCCGGATGACAGAGCTTCTCACCCTATCTCTAAGGGAGAGCCCCGCCACCCGGCGGAGGAAACTCATTTCGGCCGCTTGTACCCGTGATCTTGTCCTTTCGGTCATAACCCAAAGCTCATGACCATAGGTGAGGATGGGAACGTAGATCGACCGGTAAATTGAGAGCTTTGCCTTCCGGCTCAGCTCCTTCTTCACCACAACGGATCGATACAGCGTCCGCATTACTGAAGACGCCGCACCGATCCGCCTGTCGATCTCACGATCCACTCTTCCCTCACTCGTGAACAAGACTCCGAGGTACTTAAACTCCTCCACTTGGGGCAAGATCTCCTCCCCAACCCGGAGATGGCACTCCACCCTTTTCCGGGCGAGAACCATGGACTCGGACTTGGAGGTGCTGATTCTCATCCCAGTCGCTTCACACTCAGCTGCGAACCGATCCAGTGAGAGCTGAAGATCCTGGCCAGATGAAGCCATCAGGACCAAATCATCTGCAAAAAGCAGAGACCTAATCCTGCAGCCACCAAACCGGATCCCCTCAACGCCTTGACTGCGCCTAGAAATTCTGTCCATAAAAGTTATGAACAGAATCGGTGACAAAGGGCAGCCTTGGCGGAGTCCAACCCTCACCGGAAACGTGTCCGACTTACTACCGGCAATGCGAACCAAGCTCTGACACTGATCATACAGGGAGCGGACCGCCACAATCAGACATTCCGAAACCCCATACTCTCTGAGCACTCCCCACAGGACTTCCCGAGGGACACGGTCGAATGCCTTCTCCAAGTCCACAAAGCACATGTAGACTGGTTGGGCAAACTCCCATGCACCCTCAAGGACCCTGCCGAGAGTATAGAGCTGGTCCACAGTTCCACGACCAGGACGAAAGCCACACTGTTCCTCCTGAATCCGAGGTTCGACTATATATATATATATATATATATATGTATATATATATATATATATATATATATATATATATATATATATATATATATATATATGTGTGTATATAATACAAGCTTCGAGCTTTTAGACTCAATATCGAAGCGCTAAAAACTACAACATGGCTGGCGGGGAGAAGACACAGTCAAAGTGGAGGCACGTAAATAAGACCACACACAAAACATCCTGAAGAGACGGTCAGAAAGCGGCTTGAAAATGATCTGTAAAACATAATTGTTAAGATCCGTTGCCCAGATCATGTTTTGTTCTGTTAGTTTGACTTCCTCAGTTCTGTTTTCAGCACCCCTGGGTTTGTGTTTTAGTTGCCATGACTGCAGATTAGGTTCACCTGCCTCTGATTAGTGTTCGGGACGCTGACCTGCTCCTGAGCTACTTATTCCCGTTTCTCGCCACATTCAGTCCGGCTTCCTTGTTTGCACTACGCGATAGTTAACGACGGCTATATTTTTGATTCTTGATTCCTGTTTGTATGCTAGCTTCCGCGCTATCGTCTTCCTCCCGTGCTATCTGCATGCTTGTTTTGTTTTTCTGCATTTCCTGCATGATTTATGCAGATAAATCATTGTCTCACCTGCACGTTGCCTCCGGAGTTTCCTGCTGCATCTTGGGAGAACGACCCGCGCATAACCATGCGACCACATTGTTACAATAATCTATGCAACATTTTGACTAAAGAACTACCATGACATGTTATGCAGACCACAAGGAAGTGTTGTAAATGTAACTATCTGTTGACACGATTAAGATGACAGAATGTATATCTGCGCATGGATACATATGACGTGGTCACATCTTGCACCAAGTGTCATGTGGGAAGTCTTTGTGTTGCCTGTGCATCTTCTGCGTGTTGACTGTGCGTGTTGTGCATGTAGAAGTGGTGAGTCCCATAAATGACAGGTGAGAGGCGCTTACTCCATAGAGTTGGGTAAACCGGTGGAAAAGAGGACTCTGTTATTGGGAAAGGAAGTCGACGGTGTTGCTGGTTTATGATTGGCTTGAAGGCAGCAGAAAAGAGGAGAAAGTGAGCGGCATGGAGAGGATTGAAGCAGAAAAAGGCAAAATGAGAGGAGTGAGACTGCAAATAGGGTGGGACAGGCAGAGGATAGATGCTAGTACAGAGAAAGAGAGCGAGTCGGCAGAAGGCAAGCTTCTGACAGCTCCACTACTGGGAGAAGGCCTCTTAATGACAGCTTATTCCTTCATGATTCCAATTCCTGACAGTCGACAGGTCTGCTTGTTGCACCATGGCAGCTGTATCATTACCTTCTGGCCCTGTCACCGCTATGCATCCTGAGTTTGAGATGGTGGACGCCGGGAGGTTTGGAAAGAGAGGCAGGACAAAAGGGAGATTGTTGATTGCTGTCAGAATAATCAAGCGGTATCGAGAGGTGGGATCATTAGTTATACTCTCTCCGTATAGATTGGAGTTAGAGGACTTGACTTTTGGTGCCTGGGATGCACATGAACCGTGTTGGTGCAGTCCTGCCCGTAGACAGTTTGTAGTGGTGAATGCAAAAGGAAAAAAGTTGTCGTCTGAGGTAAAACTTGTTATTCTTCAGCTCAGTTGACCATTGGGAAATAACTGTTTCTTTTATTTCATTTGGCTTTTTATTATCACGGTATTAATGAATCAAAAACGGTACTAAACTCTGTTTGAAAAGTACCGGTTCCCCATTTTCTTTCTTTCTTTTTTTTAACGGGCATGACTTTTGCAAATAATCATTAACTTAGAATTTAATGGCAGCAACACATTGCAAAAAACGTTGCGCTTATAACAGTCTGGATGTTTTTTTTACTCTTTGGTCCGGAGGACACGACGTTCACAGTTTCCAAAAACAATTTGAAATGTGGACTCGTCAGACCACAGAACACTTTTCCACTTTGCATCAGTCCATCTTAGATGAGCTAGGGCCCAGCGAAGCCGGCGGCGTTTCTGGGTGTTGCTGATTAATGTCTTTGGCTTTGCATAGTAGAGTTTTAACTTGCACTTACAGATGTAGCGACCAACTGTAGTTACTGACAGTGGTTTTCTGAAGTGTTCCTGAGCCCATGTGGTGATATCCTTTACACACTGATGTCGCTTTTTGATGCAGTACAGCCTGAGGGATCGAAGGTCACGGGCGTTCAATGTTGATGCAGTGATTTCTCCAGATATTATGGCTCTTAGATGGTGAAATCCCTAAATTCCTTGCAATAGCTGGTTGAGAAATGTTGTTCTTAAACAATTTGCTCAGGCATTTGTACACAAAGTGGTGACCCTCGCCCCATCTTTGTTTGTGAATGACTGAGCATTTCATGGATGCTGCTTTTATACCCAATCATGGCACCCACCTGTTCCCAATTAGACTGTTCACCTGTGGGATGTTCCAAATAAGTGTTAGATGAGCATTCCTCAACGTTCTCAGTCTTTTTTGCCACTTGTGCCAGCTTTTTTAAAACATGTTGCAGGCATCAAATTCCAAATGAGATAATATTTGCAAACAATAACAAAGTTTACCAGTTCAAACATTAAATATATTGCCTTTGCAGTCTATTCCATTGAATATAGGTTGAAAAGGATTTGCAAATCATTGTATTCTGTTTTTATTTACGTTTTACACAACGTGCCAACTCTACTGGTTTTGGGTTTTGTAATTTTCAAGCTGTTAATATGAACACAGATCTATGGCCTCGCCTTGCCTTCAACCTTCTCACCCCCCCTGTAGACCCCATAAGTGAGAGGGGTGTGTTGTGTTTTCAGAAGGGTGTCAAAAGCCTTCGGGTTTGTATCTGCTTTATTTCAATGGGAGGCTGAAAGGGGGCAGTGAAGCAGACCAACTCAAACACTGTCTCCAAAAAAAAAAAAACCTCTTTCAAGTTCAGTCCTGTGACCTCCCTCTACTCCTTTTGAGTTATTTTCTTCTTTAGCCAGATGATGTCTTTTTCAACATTAGTCACCTTCAACTGGGCCTGCGTTGCATCGCCGTGCTGCACTTCTCGGTCCTCAATCTGTCGCTCCGATCGCTTTCCTCCCCTCCTCCTCAATTCTCATTAGTTGCTGCAGTTCCCCTCGAGCTGCGGCCTTGTGCGTGTGTTAGGGGTGTTGTGATAACATTGAAGGTACAGTGTGTATACAGCCTATCTCCAGGCATCAGGTGGCAGCAGAAGGTATCACTCTATCTAACATCTTGGTTTAGCCAGCTTCTCTGACTCCATGTGGGAGGGGTCAGAACTTGCTCTGACTCACTATGGCCTTGTAATAGTGGCAGCACAACCAACACACACCTACATAAACACACACACACACACCTCCAGGTGGAGAGGTCCCAGCACATCCCGCAGCTCAGATCAATGCACTTGACACCTTCAAAGGCGAATGCAGGGCCTGGACTTGCTCTGGGGTTAAACCTCTTTTAAATAGCCTCCCGCGGGAAGGCAGCTGTCAATAACCCACCATAATTACCGGGGCCAGGCCCGCCAAGGGCTTGGCTGCACGGGCCAAATTAAAAATTGATCAGTGGGAGAGAAAACATTATTTTGTGGTGGTATTCCCTGTCCTAACAGCATTGCTGCTGTGTATTTGAAATCTCATCAAGCAGCTATATATCTAGAGACCTATTTATCTCTCTTTCTAACACCCCCCACCCCTCCCAGCCCATGTCCAAATGAGCAATACAATGCTGTCCCCTGTTGTAGAAAAATATATATTTGCATATTAAGTGCTTTTCAGCATGCATGCATGTGTGTGCACTCACAATGCAGCTGATTGTTACGTGATTTTTCTATTTGTACATCATCCCCGCAGTGTTTGGCACGTGTGTGTGTGTGTGTGTGTGTACACCTTGTAGTACTATATTGATTGTGTGTTTTTCCTGGCAGGGAGCCTTTGTCATTCGGAGGACAATATTAACGAGATATGTACATCCTCAAGCTCTCTAGCACGCTGTTTATTCACAAGTCGCTGATGAATGAATGCTTTATAGTTATACTACGATTATAGCCATGGATTTGTCGAGTTTTATGAACATACACTGTTGTTGCCATGTAGCGATTTGTTATCTCTGTCTCTCCAAGTGTTGATTGGCCTACTGAATTTTTATTTGTGCTATATTTTTTTTGCCTCAAATGTTCTCTAATCAACACTGAACGCGCAAAGGTGCAGTTTTCAGTTTTGTGCAAAGCACCTCGGCAGTGACACTTTAGACATGTGTTTCAAATAAACTCGTGCGAGGTGGTACAGTCTGTGACAGCATGATATGTACAATGTATGGGCGTCCAAGTTGCCAAATTAACAGCACTGTGAATGTGAACATTTACCATTTTGTATGCAGCCTAACATGGTGTAAAATGTATGGTTGAATTGTGAAAATGTCACATTTTTTGTCAGTGTGTCAGCCAAATGGCTAATGAGCAACTCTATGGCATGGTGTTTCATAATAGATGGTTTATGATGTAGTATTGTCTTCAATTTTAGTTTCCTCTTTTCAGTCTGTGCAAATTAACAACATACTTTGATCTACAGTCTAAATTTGACTTTAAAGGAGTCCTATTTCGGTTTTTTTTTTTTACATTTTAAAACACTTCCTTGTAGTCTAGATAACATGTAATTTTAAAAGTAACTACCATATCATGCATGGTTGACTATATGCAGTATCGATGTATGAATGAGTATAAACAAATGTACAGTAAATAGTAAATCACACTGCCTACTATAGTGATGCAGACAGTATTTATTTTACTTTTTTTAAATACTTATTTGGAAACATTTTAAAAAAGAACGGTCGGCGTGGCGCAGTGGGAGAGTAGCCGTGCGCAACCCGAGGGACCCTGGTTCAATCCCCACCTAGTACCAACCTCGTCATGTCCGTTGTGTCTTGCTCCTGATGGGTGCTGGTTAGCGCCTTGCATGGCAGCTCCCTCCATCAGTGTGTGAATGTGTGTGTGAATGGGTAAATGTGGAAGTAGTGTCAAAGCGCTTTGAGTACCTTGAAGGTAGAAAAGCGCTATACAAGTACAACCCATTTATCATTTATTTAATTTGTCTTATACTCGGGGTGTAGTTGTTTAGAAGTGCCAGCCAGTGCACCTGCCCATCAGTTTGATCCAACATTAATAATGATAATGAATATAATATTACATGTTATTTAGAAGTGCTTTTCAAAAAACTCAAGACACTTGACAGTAGGCAATAAAAGTAGAATTAATAGAATAGAAATAGCTATGCATAAAGAAATATCAGTCATTTACTTAGAAACAGACAACAAATAAAATAAAGGCATGAATGATTAAAAGATAGATTCAAAAGGTGGCTTGTGGCAGGAGTCTTAAAGGTGGACAGGTTAGTGCAGTTATGGGCGGGAACTAACATTCCAGTCAAGGTGCACACCAAGTCTCTAATATGGACGTTGCACAGATTAAGCTCATGGACAAGTGGACAGCATAAGAAAGAGGGGAATCACAAAATATGTCACAATCACTGTGTAATTGGGTTTCTCTACAATATGTATTATTGGCAAGGTTTGCTATGAATATTGTCCTCAATGTGTGTGTTAATAAGCCATTGCTTCTTCTCTCACTGGGTTAAACAAAAACAATCAAATTACGAGTACCTTAACTTGCAAGTGTTTTGAGATATGAGCTATCTCTTGTTTATTCTTTCTCCTGTCCCGGCGTTCTGATCGTCAACATGGCTTGCTGTTGACTCTGACCTCTCTGGACCGTTACTCAAAAACCTCTGTGTGCAACATAAACAATTGTTTACTTACACCAGGAGTGTGAAACTTATTTTCATTAAGGGCCACATTGCACGTATTGTTGTTTTCCGAGGGCCGCTTATAACAGCAAATATATATGAATGTTAATGTTTATGGATTCGCCTCAGGATACTACATAACTGCCTATGCATTTAAGTATTATATATATGTTTATGTACATTGTAGCTGTCGACAGAATTTAACCGTTTTTTTTTTTACAACATATTACTGTAAATTTAAAAATAGTTCCACAGATAGGAACATTTAAAAAAATGTAAATAGGCGACTGTTCTGCCAGTGTTTTACCGTAAAATATACAGTTGTTGTTTTTACGATATATTACTGGCTAATGCAAAAAAGTTCAATAGAGTTTTTTTTGTTTGTTTACAGTAAAATTCTAGCAACTGAGCTACTCGTTTTTTGGGTTCTTTTTTTAGCGTAAAATCTATTGTAATTTTAACAGCGTACAATTTGATGGATAACTTGCTTTGAAACCATAAGTCAAGTATGTATTTGTAGTTCAAGAAAAATCTTTGGAATGTATGATAATATAATATTTTTTTTTATAAATTGGCTAACATTAAAGTTTAAAAGATATGCATTTGCATGCAGTACATGTTTTTTTTTGTTTTTTTTCAAAATGGAACAAATAAATACATTTTTCGCAAGAAACGATAAAGTCATGACCAGGCTTTCGCGGTCCACAGAAAATGATGTGGCGAGCCCCATCTGGTCCCCGAGCCTTGAATTTGATACTAGTGACTTACACCTACACAAGTCTGCTCCCCGAGGGAAATGCTAAATAATTTTATTAAAGTGTGTTTTGTTAAACTAGTGTAGTTTTTTGCAGTACATGCGGTTGTAAAGCGTTTTAAACAACATTTCTTACATAAAAGTTTTTTGGTTTTTTTAAAGGCATGTTACATGTGGTGTTTTGGTAGTATGACATTGATTTCAGTTAATTTCAATAGGCGGGGCCGATTTGAGATAAAAGTGCTTTGATTTACGAGCTAAGTCGTGGAGTGCAATCTGTTTGTGAGTTGAGGTACCACTGTAGTATAGAGAAAAGAGAAAAAACATCTTAGTTTGTGGTTTCCAAGCTACGCACGAAACCATGCTCACAATATAACAAAGAAGGAAACAAAAAGTCTTGGAACATAATCATGGAGTACATATGTATTAACCCACATGATATTCTTTTCCTCTTGAAATAGAAAAAAAAAAAAAGTAATATAGCGTCATGTGTTGTGTGTTTGAGGTGGGTAGTAGGTCATTTACAGCTGCAGGCAGTGTGTGTGTGTCCCAATGGGAAGGTCTTGTTTAGTCTTTCCTCCAGAGGGCCTCAGGCTGTGTGTGCTGGATGCCTCTTCACTCTCTCCTTGGGAACGCTCGTCTACGGCCAACACACTAACCAAAAGAAGAAAGAAAGAAAAAAAAAGGACAAGTACTTGCACATAAAAATCCACCACGATCTTCTCAGCAATTTGTCAGCTTGAGCGTGTGTGCACTTTTGGGTCTGTGCGCCAATTCCCTTGTAAAGTTGACACGTACCTTCCATCACTGCAGGTTTGTGGAGGTTAAAAGTGCTTAGCTGTGGATGTTCCAGGGGGAAATTGAGTTTTGTGAGAAGCTAGTGGTGAGCAGATAGGTTAGCCCTCCCGTTCATTTACACTTCTACACACGCACGCACGCACACACACACACACACACACACACACACACACACACACAAGCTTTCACAATCAGCCACTGAGCATCTCTCGGGTCAAAGTTGAATCCTGCTGTAAACTCCTGCTCTTGTACTGCGTGTGGCACACTTTGATCGATGAGAGGAAACCCTGTGCTTAAATAGGGGTTACCAAGGTCCTGGGGGGCACGCAGGGTTTAGAAGCAAACAACACAACAAATCTTTCTGTTAATAGTTTTAGTGTCAGCTCTGTGGTTAGAAATGAAAATGAATGCTGGAAGTTGACTTTGCAGTTCCCAGCAAATTTGAGGCAAAGCTTTGCAGCAGTTTTCAATGCGTCATATATGCACTCCAAATCCATTAGCGCCTCGAATTATGTCACGTATACAGCAGATTAAGATACAATTATTTCTCATTATGCCAAATAGTGACCTGCATCTCTTGGTTAAAGTACAAGCTATTTATTTAGATGATTTCTGTAGTCGTCAGAAAACAATGAAGTGAGATGCCATCCATCCATCCATCCATCCATCTTCTTCCGCTAATCCGAGGTCGGGTCGCGGGGGCAGCAGCCTAAGCAGGGAAGCCCAGACTTTCCTCGCCCGAGCCACTTCATCCAGCTCTTTCCGGCGGGATCCCGAGGCGTTCCCAGGCCAGCAAGGAGACATAGTCTTCCCAACGTGTCCTGAGTCTTCCCTGTGGCCTCCTAACGGTCGGACGTGCCCTAAACACCTCCCTAGGGAGGCGTTTGGGTGGCATCCTGACCAGATGCCCGAACCAACTCATCTGGCTCCTCTCCATGTGGAGGAGCAGCGGCTTTACTTTGAGCTCCCCCCGGATGGCAGAGCTACTCACCCTATCTCTAAGGGAGAGCCCCGCCACCGGGTGGAGGAAGCTCATTTCGGCCGCTTGTACCCGTGATCTTGTCCTTTTGGTCAAAACCCAAAGCTCATGACCATAGGTGTGGATGAGAACGTAGATCGACCGGTAAATTGAGAGCTTTGCCTTCCGGCTCAGCTCCTTCTTCACCACAACGGATCTCACGATCCACTCTTCCCTTACTCGTGAACAAGACTCTGAGGTACTTGAACTCCTCCACTTGGAGAAGGGTCTCCTCCCCAACCCGGAGATGGCACTCCACCCTTTTCCGGGCGAGAACCATGGACTCGGACTTGGAGGTGCTGATTCTCATCCCAGTCGCTTCACACTCGGCTGTGAACCGATCCAGTGAGAGCTGAAGATCCTAGACAGATGAAGCCATCAGCACCACATCATCTGCAAAAAGCAGAGACCTAATCCTGCAGCCACCAAACCGGATCCCCTCAACGCCTACACTGCGCCTAGAAATACTGTCCATAAAAGTTATGAAGAGAATCGGTGACAAAGGGCAGCCTTGGTGGAGTCCAACCCTCACTGAAAACGTGTCCGATTTACTGCGGACCAAGCTCTGACACTGATCATACAGGGAGCGGACCGCCACAATCAGACAGTCCGACTCTGAGCACTTTCCACAGGACTTCCCGAGGGGACACGGTCAAATGCCTTCTCCAAGTCCACAAAGCACATGTAGATTGGTTGGGCAAACTCCCATGTACCCTCAAGGACCCTGCCGAGAGTATAGAGCTGGTCCACAGTTCTACGACCAGGACGAAAACCACACTGTTCCTCCTGAATCCAAGGTTCGACCATCTGGCGTAGCCTCTCCAGTACACCTGAATAGGCTGAGGAGTGTGATCCCACGATAGTTGGAACACACCCTCCGGTTCCCCTTCTTAAAGAGAGGAATCACCACCCCGGTCTGCCACTCCAGAGGTACTGCCCCCGATTTCCACGCGATGCTGCAGAGTCTTGTCAACCAAGACAGCCCCACAGCATCCAGAGCCTTAAGGAACTCGGGGCGGATCTCATCCACCCCCGGGGCCGATCTCATCCACCCCTGGAGCCTTGCCAACGAGCAGCTTTTTAACTACCTCAGCAACCTCAGCCCCAGAAATAGGAGAGCCCACCACAGATTCCCCAGGCACTGCTTCCTCATAGGAAGACGTGTTGGTGGGATTGAGGAGGTATTTGAAGTATTCTCTCCACAGATCCACAACATCCGCAGTCAAGGTCAGCAGAACACCATCCTCACCATACACAGTGTTGACAGACCACTGCTTCACCTTAATGAGGCGGCGGATGTTGGTCCAGAATCGCTTCGAAGCCGTCCGGAAGTTGTTTTCCATGGCTTCCCTGAACTCCTCCCATGTGCGAGTTTTTGCCTCCGCAACCGCTGAAGCCGCGCACCGCTTGGCCTGTCGGTACCTGTCCGCTCCCTCCGGAGTCCTATGAGCCACAAGAACCAGATACGACTCTTTCTTCAGCTTGACGGCATCCCTCACCGCCGGTGTCCACCAACGGGTTCTCGGATTCCCGCCACGATAGGCACCAACTACCTTGCAGCCACAGCTCCAATCAGCCGCCTCGACAATAGAGGTGCGAAACATGGTCCACTCGGACTCAATGTCCCCACCTCCCTCGTGACATGTTCAAAGTTCTTCCCGAGGTGGGAATTGAAACTCTCTCTGACAGGAGACTCTGCTAGACGTTCCCAGCAGACCCTCACAATGCGTTTGGGCCTGCCAGGTCTGTCCGGCATCCTCCCCCACCATCGCAGCCAACTCTTCACCCGAGTGTCCAAAACATGAGGCCGCAAATCCGATGACTTAACTACAAAGTCAATCATGGAACTGCGGCCTCGGGTTTCCTGGTGCCAAGTGCACATATGGACACCCTTATGTTTGAACATGGTGTTATGGACAATCTGACGAGCACAAAAGTCCGATAACAAAACGCCACTCGGGTTCAGATCCGGGCGGCCATTCTTCCCAATCACGCCTCTCCAGGTTTCACTGTCGCTGCCAACATGAGCGTTGAAGTCCCCCAGTAGGACAAGGGAATCACCCGGGGAGCACTTTCCAGTACTCCCGCGAGTGTATCCAAATAGGGTGGGTACTCTGAACTGCTGTTTGGTGCGTAAGCACAAACAACAGTCAGGATCCGTCCCCCCATCCGAAGGCGGAGGGAAGCTACCCTCTCATCCACTGGGTTGAACTCCAATTTCGCAGGCTCTGAGCCGGGGGCAACAAGAAATGCCACCCCAGCCCGTCGCCTCTCACTGCGTGCAACGCCAGTGTGGAAGAGAGTCTAGCCGCTCTCGAAAGAACTGGTTCCAGAGCCCTTGCTGTGAGTCAGACTATATCCAGCTGGAGCTTCTCCACCTCGCGCACTAGCTCAGGCTCCTGACCCCCCAGCGAGGTGACAGTCCACGTCCCAAGAGCTAGCTTATGTAGCCAAGGATCGGACAGCCAAGTGCCCTGTCTTCTTCTTCCGCCCAGCTCACATTGCACCCGACCTCTATGGCCCCTCCCATGAGTGGTGAGTCCATTGGAGGGGGGACCCACGTTGCCTCTTCGGGCTGTGCCCGGCCGGGCCCCATGGGGACAGGCCCGGCCACCAGGCGCTCGCCATCGTGCCCCAACTCCGGGCCTGGCTCCAGAAGGCCCCGGTGACCCGCATCCGGGCGAGGGAAATCGGAGTCTATTTTCATAGAAGTCTTCGAGCTGCTCTTTGTCTGATCCCTCACCTAGGACCTGTTTGTCTTGGGAGACCCTACCAGGGGGCATGGAAGCCCCCGGACAACATAGCTCCCAGGATCATTGGGACACGCAAACTCCTCTACCACGATAAGGTGGCAGCTCAGAGAGGAAGAAATGCAATAATCAAATTTGTTCACCTGTCATTGCACACATTACAGGCCAAACGTTTGGACACACCTTCTCATTCACAACACAACTGATGGTCCCAACCCCATTGATAAAGCAAGAAATTTCACTAACCCTGATAATGAAGTGAAGACCATTTCAGGTGACTACTTCTTGAAGCGCATCGAGAGAATGCCAAGAGTGTGCAAAGTAGTAACCAGAGCAAAGAGTGGCTATTTTGCAGAAACTAGAATACAAAACATGTTTTCAGATATTTCACCTTTTTTGTTAAGTACATAACTCCACATGTGTTCAATCATAGTTTTGATGCCTTCAGTGACAATCTACAATGTAAATCATCATGAAAATAAAGAAAGTGGTCCAAACTTTTGGCCTGTACTGTATTTCTGGTCAGAATGGACCATCTATACTCAAACCTAACATGAGACCTGTTTTCATTTGAGCAATTTGTTAGTGAAGTGATGTGAATTATATTTATATAGCGCTTCTCTAGTGACTCAAAGTGCTTTACATTGAGAAACCCATGAATTACATTATTCTACATTTAGACCAAGTGTGCGTGGTAAGGTGTGGGTAAAGTGTCTTGCCCAAGGACACAACGGCAGGGACAAGAAGCTGGATTCGAACCAGGAATCCTCAAGTGTCTGTCAGGCCTCTCTACCATGCATACTATGTTCTACTATCTTACTTCGTAATTTTTCTAATATCTCAAAATCTAAAATGCATTAATGAGATCCTGTTAGCGTTTTTTTATTTTTATGTCATGCTGCACATTTGGTAAACATCATTCCAAGGATTGGACAATCTGTTAGTTGCCCTGACACTTTTCCTGTGTAACTTGTCATCTCGTCATTACCCGATTTATTGCCAACCTGTGCGTTTGGCCTGACTCCTTCCCCCTTTTATCAGATGTTACCATGCCTGTGATAGGTGTTATTTCCCTGCTGCAAGGTGACAGCCTATCCCTTAACCCTCTCAGGAGCACACTATGCCATGTTTGGCTGACTTGTTTGCACTGATGTCAAGTTTTAGCAGTTAGCAGGCTGTTACCATATGCCACTGTGCTCCTGTCGCCCCTGATGTCAGTCAAACAAATGTCACCCAAATCTCAGAAACACACACAAATGGTGCAGTGCACACCCGCAGACGCAAATACAGTGGCAACAAGCAAACATAGTTACTCACACACAAGTGTACAAATGCATCGAGTGCATAAACAAATACAACCAAATTAAGAACATACAATTCCATCCTTGTTGGGATGTCCTGATATGATTTTAGCCTAGTTTCTGCCAAACAGCTTGGTTTAGTTTGTTTTCAAGAGTACAGAAATACCTCTACCTTTGTTTTGAATGCTTCCATTACGTAGCAAACAATAAGGGTGGAACCAAACATTTTATTTGGTATGTTAATTATTATATTTAACAAATCAATCATACAGCTACTTGCCTCCTTGCAACTAGAAGGGCGTGATATGGCTTAAAAATACTAGATAATGTTTACTTGTGTCGATTGGTAGTGGATTGAACCAGCCAATTTTATTATGTTTCTGAAGCAACGTCTTCTAAAAATGCTGGTGTTTGATTAACAATCTCATCTATGGCACACCTTATACTGTAAGCACCAGATTTCCGAGTCTTACCTTTCTACCTGTCCCCCCTCCTCTTTTTACATGATGGCAGTTGCTTTCTCATGTTAACAGTTTTCACTCAGTGTTCTCAAAGGTAAAGTGGCCCTGCAGCACTCCGTTCAGTTCGACCTTGCTCAGTCTTGCCCTTCTCTCTCCCTCTCTGTTAAGTTTTTCTTCATCTTTAATTGTTATCCCACTTCTCTTTCGAAGGTTCTAGGTTGTCTCATGTGGTGTTTCTATGGACGTTTACCCTGTTTCAATGGACGTTTACCCAAAGGGCATTGCAGTCAACTCTTTGTTGTATTGCAGATCAGTTTCTTCTTTAGTCTTTAAAGGGGAACTTCACTTTTTTGGGAGTTTTGCCTCTCGTTCACAATCATTATGACAGACATGAAAGATTTTTTTTAATGCATTCTGAAAATAATATAAATGTAAATGAAAGTCCGCTTACAGCGGACCCAATGGTAGCTCTACTATTCCGCCCATAACATTTTGAAAAATAACCATTCAAAAAGCACCAAGAATACTTCATTTACATTTTGTGACTAGAATATTAACCACATCTTGCTGATATTTTTATTATAAGAGCTAACACAGACAACGTATAGCGGCGACGTGATCACTTCCGTGTTTCCCTATGTTTCCATCATCAAGTGGTCTGCTGTTTCCACGCTTCCCTGCTCCCTGTAAGTTTATTGTAGATCATAAATCATGCCTCTCACCTGGAAAGTAGACAGCTGAGAATATAATCCAACAAGTTGGAACACTTTGACCGCCATTTAGGACCTGGAACTGTCGAGAATGAAAAGCGCTTGTTAGCCCCAAACCTCCACCCCGTTTCATTTGCGAGGATTATGAGACATTCTTCATCTCAATGGGATTATATGAACATTCTATCAGTCGGCATCCTAATGGCAGCAGATCTTGTACAGTAAGTGATGTTTTATGATGTTTGTTGGCTCTCTTAAAGTCTGCAGTGAGCAGAAACCAGCGATGAAGAAACATATAGAAGGTTGTGTGTTGTTTGAATGTTTTTTTAGGGGCCCTATAGGTGGAATTGAACGGCTCCCATAGGCACCATTGTAAGCGGACTTTGATAAAAAAAATTAAAAATTAATATTTAGAATGCATAAAGTAAAAAATCAATCCGTTGTCATTTATTTCATAATGATTGTGACTGATAGGTAAAATTCCAAAAAAGTGCAGTTCTCCTTTAAGTGAGTAGCAAATGAAAATTAGCTTTTTTCACGACTGTTGCCAAATTAAAACTTTAAGTCTTTCAGTAAATGGACACCAGCATTGAAACATGGCAAGATACTTAGTAGGGTTAACTGTTTAATCATATTGGAAAAATGGAATACTTGATGATGGTTTACCCACTTTTCATCTCTCTTCCGAGCTGTTTTCAATCATTCTGTCCATTTCATGTTATCAGTTGATGATCAATTGTATGGCATGTGCATTATTCAGCTCAACGTGATATTGGCATAGAAACAGCAGTTTAGACTATTCAGAGAGAGAATCTCTCATCCCTTAAACATAATGTATATGTATATATTTTAGAAATAACAATTCTGATTGATTGTTTGGTCAAAGAAATCCAGTCAAAAGACCACCCTCAATAGATACTCTTGTATGCTTGGATGCTGGACACTAGGATGTGAGGATTCCACTATAGTAGATACTAGAATGCATAATGATAGATGCCATATGCTCGTTAAGATGATTCAGCAATGTGTGCTTTTTCCATTCTGAATACCTCAGACACTATTATTATAAATGTATGAAAAATAACAGAATGCTTGCATCTTCAATCTCAATCAATCAATCTTTATTTATATAGCCCTAAATCACAAGTGTCTCAAAGGGCTGCACAAGCCACAACGACATCCTCGGTACAAAGCCCACATACGGGCTAGGAAAAACTCACCCCAGTGGGACGTCGATGTGAATGACTATGAGAAACCTTGGAGAGGACCGCATATGTGGGTAACCCCCCCCCTCTAGGGGAGACCGAAAGCAATGGATGTCGAGTGGGTCTGACATAATATTGTGAGAGTCCAGTCCATAGTGGATCCAACATAATAGTAAGAGTCCAGTCCATAGTGGGGCCAGCAGGACACCATCCCGAGCGGAGACGGGTCAGCAGCGCAGAGATGTTCCCAGCCGATGCACAGGCGAGCGGTCCATCCCGGGTCCCGACTCTGGACAGCCAGCACTTCATCCATGGCCACCGGACCTGTGCCCCCCCCTCAAGGAAAAGGGGAGCAGAGGAGAAAAGAAAAGAAACGGCAGATTAACTGGTCTAACAGGGGGGCTATTTAAAGGCTAGAGTATACAAATGAGTTTTAAGATGGGACTTAAATGCTTCTACTGAGGTAGCATCTCTAATTGTTACCGGGAGGGCATTCCATAGTACTGGAGCCCGAATAGAAAACGCTCTATAGCCCGCAGACTTTTTTTGGGCTCTGGGAATCACTAATAAGCCGGAGTTCTTTGAACGCAGATTTCTTGCCGGGACATATGGTACAATGCAATCGACAAGATAGGACGGAGCTAGACCGTGTAGTATTTTATACGTAAGTAATAAAACCTTAAAGTCACATCTTAAGTGCACAGGAAGCCAGTGCAGGTGAGCCAGTATAGGCGTAATATGATCAAACTTTCTTGTTCTTGTCAAAAGTCTAGCAGCCGCATTTTGTACCAACTGTAATTTTTTAATGCTAGACATAGGGAGACCCGAAAATAATACGTTACAGTAGTCGAGACGAGACGTAACGAACGCATGAATAATGATCTCAGCGTCGCTAGTGGATAAAATAGAACGAATTTTAGCGATATTACGGAGATGAAAGAAGGCCGTTTTAGTAACACTCTTAATGTGTGATTCAAACGAGAGAGTTGGGTCGAAGATAATACCCAGATTCTTTACTGATTCGCCTTGTGTAATTGTTTGGTTGTCAAATGTTAAGGTGGTATTATTAAATAAATGTCGGTGTCTAGCAGGACCGATAATCAGCATTTCCGTTTTCTTGGCGTTGAGTTCTTCTCAATATACTGTTGTCCAGGGCTTGCACATTTAGAGTGGTGTTTGTTTATGTTGAAGATTTTAATCAGGGGTTTTCTCAGAAATAAGTTTTCTTACTGCCTCTGTCTTTCGGCCCTCTTCTTCCTTAAATTACATTTTTATTGGACTATGATATAAGAGACAAGTAATGGTGAAAGCAAGAAGTAGGGGGGAGGGCAATGTCTCAGACCCAACACTGACTGCAGTGGCTTGTGGTGACCTAGTTGCAACCTCTTTGAAGTCCACAAGCTGATCTCTCGCTCCCTCTATCCACAGGCTGCAGAGGAGATCTGCTGCATACAGCTTTATTATAGCAGCAATGAAAAAGGCACAAATGAATTCTGGGGTCCTGAACGTGCCCTAAGCCTCCCTCACCATTTTGTGTGCGGTTTTGTGTGCCAGCGGTCGCAGGTTGGCAAGCACCTGGTTGTGCAATTCAAGATACTGTATGTGTCTGGAACACCAAGCCGTAATGTCAGGCCAAAACACAGCCTTTATCCCTTAGCCGGCCACACGAGACAGTGGTTCATTGTCAGGAGACCTGGCCCAGAAAAGCCCAATCACTCCGCATCCAGCCCCCCGTTTGCCCTCGCCATGCTTCCAATGCCGCAGTCTTTACTGTGCACAAGTGTGTGACCCAGTTCAGGCGCTGGTGTCGCCAGCATGCCCCTGGAGAGACCATGCATGTCTGTTAGATATTATGTGGTGGTGAAGAGCGGAGAAAATAATTGTTTGATCTGTCTAATACTGCCACTATGTACTGATTATTGGAGTATGTATTCTTTTTGAAAAATATTCTATAATAGTTATTCTACTGGTACAATCTGGTCACATATAAGAACAATACAATTGTAAGGATGGTTAGGGATGTAGTGATTAATCAATTAAATCGATTAATTTGATTATTTAAAAAAAGCTTTGATTTATATTCTGTTGCTTTGATTGATTTGTTTAATGAGTTAACTTATATAAATTAATAAAATCCAGAACTTTAAATATGCGGTCATAGTTTCTGCTGCAATTTAGCGCAGATGACAGCGATGTCGAACAGTGGACAGTTTTATATTTTTTTAAATTTGTATTAATATACGCATGTTGAGAAAGTGCACTTTTAATGTTGTTGTGATTAGGAGAAACGTATGGAAGTTATGACAAACATATTTTTTTGTTTTATTTCAACAATTATTATATAAGCATTGAGGCTAATAAAACTGTATTTTGTCCGATTACTTGATGAATCAAACAAACTAATCAGTAAATTACTTGATTATTAAAATTATCGATAGCTGCAGCCCAAAGGACAATCAACATTTTGCTATTGTGGTTTGAAAATATTACAGATATAAGAAAGCAAATGTTATCGAGATACTGGGTTTCAATCTTCATTATTAGAATTTTTTAAAACTAGATTTAATAACAAATCAAAAACCATCCCTGTAAGTCTTGACGTCTATGCTATCCTGTATAAAGCATCAAAACATAAACAATACGATACACTTGACAAAAGGAGGCCTTCCTTTTAGTTTCATATGCACATAAATACAGTTTGCCACATTACAGGCATATATAGCTAAATAACTGTTAAATACTGCTGCTGTTGTATGGAAAACTTGCCAAAACATGCACAGAATTGCCTCCAGAAGTCAGAGGTGGACCCTGAACCAAGTGTAAGTCAAGTGTTGCGAGAGTGAGTCTTAAAACCAAAGTGCTTGAAGAATCGTTATTGGTGTTCACCAGGGTTTAGCCCCAGCCCTAACAATATACTTGTGGAGGTGAAGCCAGGCTACGGGTGTTGTCAATATGACACCATCATGTACTTTGCATAATTGGCGATGAAGATGCAATTTTTTTTTTAAAGGTTTAAAAATATGTTGTGCATACATTAAAAAAACCTCTAGTATTAACATATATTTGTCCTACTTTTATATCGTACCACTCATTTTTTAAATTGTCTTTCAAGTAGTGGAAGCTCATTTTTAGCTGCTAAACACAAATACTGTCTCCAATAACAGATTTAAGATATAAAGATGCCACAGTTTACAAAAAAAGGTTGCAAGATTGTAAAAATGTCCATATCAATGTGGGACAACAAAAAAATGCTCTGGCGGTGGTTTAATATTTCAATATTAGCCAATAAAAAAATGATCCAGCCTCAGACCAATCATTATGAGGAAACCTGATGTCTAAACCAGCCTAGGCCGAGCCCACTTCTCCTACACTTCCAGAGACGCTCGGCGTCCGTGGGTGGGACCCAGCTGAGTGTTTATCCAATGACCGTCTTGTTTGGCTGCAGTAAAACAACCTACTCCCCCATTGAAGTCAACAGACACTCGGCTTCAACACTGTTTAATGTTTAATGAATAGTGACACTACCACAACGAATAAGAAGAAAGTCGCGTCAGCTGCCGCCAAAGTAGCTGATTCCAAACAAAGGTTGAACGCATTTAGCAAATGCAAACACAAAAGTACATATTTGACCACGTTTTTTAAAAATAGGGGAAGACGATCTTGCAGTCTTGCGTCATCACAACATCCTCTTTCGGCAGTGCTGTTTCGGTTATCTAAGTCTTTCGGTGGCAAATTGTCAGTGCATCACTATTTTATAGTGTATAAACAATAGGCTATATATATATGTATATATATATATATACATACACTGCTCAAAAAAATTAAAGGGACAGTTTTTTATCAGGGTATGGCATGAATTCAATTGCACTTTTCTGATAAGGTTTTGGTCAGGTACGTGGCAGAGGGGGTTGTTAATCAGTTTCAGATGCATTGGTGTTGATGGAATTAACAACAGGTGCACTAGAGGGGCAACAACTAGATGGCCCCCAAAACAGGACTGGTTTTGCAGGTGGAGGTCATTTCAAGTTCCTCCCTCTTGATCTTTTTTAACTGTTTTTCCACAAGTGTTGGCTTTAGCTAGAGTCATTATCACGACTGGGAGCATGAGGCGATTTCTTAACCCTCCTGAAGTTGCGCAGATTGTCCTACTCCTCCAGGATGGCACATCCATGCGTGCTGTTGCAAGAAGATTTGATGTGTCTCCCAGTACAATCTCCAGAGCATGGAGGAGATTCCAGGAGACAGGCAGTTACTCTAGGAGAGCTGGACAGGGCTGTAGACGCTCCTCATCCCATCAGCAGGACCGATATCTGCTGCTTTGTGCAAGGAGGAACAGGTTGAGCACTGCCCGAGCCCTACAGAATGACCTCCAGCAGGCTACTGGTGTGAATGTCTCTGCCCAAACAGTCAGAAACAGACTTCACAAGGGTGGCCTCAGGGCACGGCGTCCTGTAGTGTGCCCTGTGCTCACTGCTCAGAACCGTGGAGCTCGATTGGCATTTGTCATAGAACACCAGAATTGGCAAGTTCGCCACTGGCGCCATGTGCTTTTCACAGACGAGAGCAGGTTTACCCTGAGCACCTGTGTTAGATGTGAAAGGGTCTGGAGAAGCCAAGGAGAGCGCTATGCTGCCTGCAACATCATTCAGCATGACCCGTTCGGTGGTGGGTCAGTGATGGTCTGGGGAGGCATTTCTATGGATGGACGAACAGACCTCTACAGGCTAGAGAACGGCAGTCTGACTACCATTAGGTATCGGGATAAAATCCTTGCACCTATGGTCAGACCCTACACTGGTGCAGTAGGTCCTGGGTTCCTCCTGGTCCACGACAATGCCCGGCCTCATGTGGCAAGAGTATGCAGACAGTATCTGGAGGATGAAGGAATTGACACAATTGAATGGCCCTCACGATCACCTGATCTAAACCCGATAGAACACCTCTGGGACATAATGTTTCGGTCCATCAGACACCGCCAGGTTGCTCCTCAGACTTTACAGGAGCTCACTGATGCTCTTAGACAGATCTGGGAGGACATCCCACAAGACACCATCCGTCGTCTCATTAGGAGCATGCCGCGACGTTGTCAAGCATGCATACAAGCACGTGGGGGCCACACAAGATATTGAAAATAATTTTGAGTTGCAGAAATTAAATTTAGGCAAAATTTACGAGCCTGCCACATCTTTTTTTCACTTTGATTTTTGGGGTGTCTATATACTGAGCCCTCTGTAGGCTGAAAACTTTTATTTCCATCAAAAGATGTGGCATCCTTTTGTTCCTGAGACATTAAACTGTCCATATCAGTATAGATATCCGACATTTTCTTTTTCAACATTGAAATCTGATGTGTTTTCAAAGTGTTCCTTTAATTTTTTTGAGCAGTGTATATATATATATATATATATATATATATATATATATATATATATATATATACAGTACAGGCCAAAAGTTTGGATACACCTTCTCCTCATTCAATGCGTTTTCTTTATTTTCATGACTATTTACATTGTAGATTGTCACTGAAGGCATCAAAACTATGAATGAACACATATGAAGTTATGTACTTGACAAAAACAGGTGAAATAACTGAAAACATGTTTTATATTCTACTTTCTTCATCATAGCCACCCTTTGCTCTGATTACTGCTTTGCACACTCATGGTATTCTCTTAATGAACTTCAAGCACACCTGTGAAGTGAAAACCATTTCAGGTGACTGACCTCTTGAAGCTCATCGAGAGAATGCCAATAGTGTGTTAAAAAGTAATCAGAGCGAAGGGTGGCTATTTTGAAGAAACTAGAATAAAAAACATATTTTGTGTTCATTCATAGTTTCGATGCCTTCAGTTACAATTTATAATGTAAATAGTCATGAAAATAAAGAAAACACATTGAATGAGAAGGTGTCCAAACTTTTGGCCTGCGCTGTATATATATATATATTACTTTAATTTGTTTTCACATAAAAAAGACCCTCACCCCTTTTGAGGTGTTTCTGCTTTTATTTTGCAGTGGCACCGCACCACGATCAATTACACCACGACCAATTACACGTGGAAGGTAGAAAAGCGCTATACGCTATAAGCCATTTAGTGGCAAAGCCCGGTCTTCTGAGCACTGAACATGCCATGTTGTGCTTTAGGAGTCTGCTAACTTTTCTAGTCTTTTAAGTGGGATCTGTTGGATTTCATGTATCATTTCTAGAAAACCTATTTGTATTTAGGAATATTTGACAGACTCCCAAACAATCAGCGTATGACATAGCCACCAACTGAACTCAAGATCACTCTTGCTGCCATCCCTCAAGTGGTGAATCTTCCCACCTTCCCACCATTGACAGCCTGTGTGTGCAGACATACCCTGCTAAGGGCATGCTTGACCTTTTGCTCAATGTGCCTAACACACACACATACACACACACAGACACACACGCACCTTAAAGTTTGGCTTCAATTAAAGAAAAAAAAAAATCCATTTAACAATTTTCTCTCTTAGGTTCAGCTTCTTGTCTGTTTTTTATTCACTTCCTTTGCCTTCTTTCTGAAGTTAGCCTGAGGCCTTGCGGAGCTTCATCAACCCTTTGCCTTGGCAAGATTGCATACAGGTACTCTCAGTGGCTATTTCAAATGACTTAATTAGCTTCTGAAGAAATCATCCCCCTCCCCACCCACCCTCTATGCTTCCATCCTATCCTCTCTTTGCTTGTCTCTTTTTCTCTTTCTTCACAGAGAGAGAAGAAATGATTGAGCCCATGTGACACATTTAGTCCCTTGACGTGTGGTTTCACTTTCTAGGTCATGCTCTGGCTGTGAAGCTGCCTGCCTATTACCTCACAGAATAAGATGACACACACTGAGATACACAGAGTGACAGTGGGAAGTGTGTATGCGATGCATCCCGGTCCCCTGTGCAAACACACTTGCCTCGTTCTGTTAACTTTGATTGTCACATGTGCAATCTTTAGCTCCGGGCTACTTACACCAACCATCATTTATAATTGATCTTCTTGTCATTGATGCAATATTTATTAATTACATAGCCAAACAGATTGTTAGCAGACAAGCGGAAATTTGGTGGCTCTTTGCTTTGTTTGCTTGGTCCATGTAATCCAATGTTTTTCCCTTGTTTAATATCCCGAGATGTGAATTCCCATACACAGCAGTGTTCAAAATGTGTGCTCATCTCAAATCGTTCTTAAGTTCTGTGTTGTTAGCAGCGACAGCAGCAACACCTAATCCCCCGTGCCACAGATTTGCCACGAGGGGACGCACCGCCTTCACTCAAAAGTACATCACCAGAAACATGTCAGACATGTTCGTAGTCACTTCGAAAACACATGTTAGAACTAAAGCCAATGACAACCGAGTGGTCCCCATACCTGTTTTTCCTTCTTCTCTTTACAGTTGTCATCTGTCAAGGTCTTGAAAGTTGTGCGGAAAAAGTTTTGGCTCCATAAAGCTTTACTGTAATGAAGTGCCTGAAGGAACGATATGACCACACGGATGTAAGCGGTGGTGGTCATCAATGACTAAATGAGTTCTTGTGCCCTTCAGGGTGAGGAAAAAGATCTCAGGGGGATTTGGAGACCAATGAGCCCGTAAATTTCTGTCCCGTTGGTCCAGTTCTTACTCGCTGGCTGGCTTCAGGCCTGTGTTAAAAAACCTGGGCCTGCTAAATTAAGTTTGTCTGCCTGTGGCTTCAAACACACACACACACACACACACACACACACACACACACACACACACACACACACACACACACACACACACACACACACACCGACAATGAAGTGCAATTACTGCCGCTCGAAGTCCGAAATTCATCCTTACTAGTGTACACGAACATGCGGCTTACTTTCACTGTCCCAATACCCAATCTTAATTGGCTTTACCGTAAGCCTTTTTCTCTCTTTCACTATCTTTTGAGTATGCCCACAGGCCTGGTTGTATGCTACTTGTGTTAAAAATCTGGAAGAGAGGAAAGTAGAACATGATATAGTGCTACAGTCAATATTCAGAGCAAAGGCATAGCATTAGTTGTGGCTGTCCACTGAAGTACATGTAAGTCCACTGTCAAAAGTCACCATTCGCCTCTACATTATGCTGAGTTTAATGTTAAAATATCAATCAAAGGCTTTGGCAATACTGTCAGCTTATGGAAACCGGTTGCCGAGTGTTATTTACTGTAGTTATCTATTATTTCCAGCTTTGAGGAACATTAAAGAAGACCAACATTTCAACAATTACACATTTTTATTTGAAGCCAAAAGAGATAACACATTCACAAGTAAATGTTCTGACATAGACAAGCCATCCAAGTCAACTTTTTAAAACATTAACTTGCTTGATTTAACTTTTTTTTAAATATATTAAACCATTAAGGTATTTGTGTACACTGTACAGTAACAGTGATAACTATATTTAGCTCTGAAAATTGAGATAGACATATATTATAGACCAGTGGTTCTGAAAATGTTTTCACCAAGTACCCCCTTAGAAAACACTTGGCTCTCCAAGTACCACCATAATGACCAACATTAAAATACCATACCATACCATACCATACCATACCGACTTTATTTAATAAGCCCTTTAAAAACAACCACCATTGGAAAAAAAAAAAAGGGGCTGTACACCACATAAAAATACATGCAAAGGACAGATTAAAATATATCATTTAAAACAGAGGTAAACTACACACACACATTATATATATATATATATATATATATATATATATATATATATATATATATTAGAGATGCGCGGATAGGCAATTTATTTCATCCGCAACCGCGGCAGAAAGTCGTCAACCATCCGCCATCCACCCGATGTAACGTTTGATCAGAACTGCATCCGCCCGCCATCCGCCCGTTGTTATATATCTAATATTAATTAAAAAAAAAAAAAAAGGGTGAAAACTACGCGAATTGCACCTTTTTTCGATCGGACACGGAGGAATTAGTGATGTAAAAGACCACGTTGGGACAAAAAAACACAAGTCTAATGCCGTTGCTAGCGATACAAGTGGAAAACTTTCAACGTTTTTCGTCGCCCAAACAGATTCTTTGGATGTGATAAATGCCGAAGTTTTATTTACGGAGGCAATAATTGAGCATGGACTTCCAATCGCACTGGCTGATCACATGGGACAGTTAATAATGTAATGCAACCTTTAAAAATCATTACGCGGTGATCGCGATCCCAAAAATAAACTTTTCTTGCATGATAATGTCCAGAAAAATTTGCTTTATATTACTATAGAGTCCTTTTAACGAATGAGTTTGATGGTTTATCACAAACCTTAAATGAAAGAAGTCCTTTGTTCTCCTGCAGCATGGCCTTGCTTTGTGTTTGGTGCGCCATCCTGTCGGCTGTATTTCACAGCAAGACATACTGTTAAAAGTGTTTATACTATTTATACTTTCAATTAACAAATTGAAGTCTTGTGAAAGGTTGACAGGATAACTGGCATTAACTGTCAAAATAATTTCAAACTATTGAAGTTAGCTTACAGAATAAACATGTCAATCAACCCATATAATTTTTGCTGTAATATTTTTGTTTTGAAAAGTCACTGTGACTGATAGAAAAGTGATGGTTTTAGCAACATTTTAACCTGTCTGAATGCTAATAATCATTTTGCGAGCAAGCAGGTAAGCTGCGCGGGCGGAGCGCGCGGAGTGACCCATGTTACGAGCCCCCGGCCACGGGGGTGGCGGGCAGGTAAGCCGCTTACCTGCTGCGCGTGACGCCGGCCGCGGCGAAAGCGGACGAGGCGGGGTGTCGGTGCGGTGGGCGCGGTAGTGACCCTGGACGTGCGTCGGGCCCTTCTCGCGGATCGCCTCAGCTACGGCTCCCGGTGGGGCCCTCTCGGGGGAAGGAGCCTCGGTCCCGGACCCCGGCGAGGCGTCCCTCCGCTCCGTAAAAGTGTCCATCTCTTTTTTTTTTTTTTCTTCTGTTGTGGCATATGCTGCAGGTGCCTGCTCGTTTTAACTATGTATATATATTTCCCAATTAATTTAACTGCCACCCGCAAAAAAAAAAAAAAAAAAAAATATCTAATTAATCCGCCCGACCCGACCCGCGAGCGGATAAAATCTTATTTTTTTAAATTTCATCCGCCCGATCCGCGGATAATCCGCGGACTCCGCGGTTGTGTCCGCAAACCGCGCATCTCTAATATATATATATATATATATATATATATATATATATATATATATATATATATATATATATATATATATATATATGCACATTTAGATTAAAAAGGCAGTTAAAAAGTAAAAAAACAGTTTAAACGGTTCAAAATACAGTAGCATAGTAGGCTTAAGTATTATTTAAAACAAACAAGGCGGGCAGAGGTATATTTATTATTTTTGTCCACTGTAACATTACACACATGAGAAGTAACACTGTTTGAATATAGGAAAATAAAAATAAACATTTTATAATGGCTCGAGTCACGTCATTATAATATTTATTTAAGTGATTATTTGGCGTGCCACTAAATGAAGCCCGCATACCACAGTTTGAGAATCACTGTTGTAGACTGTATATCCACCAGTACGAATTAAGGCTGCAACAATTGGTTAAATCGATTAATTTGATTACTAAAATAATCAATAGCTGCAGCCCTAGTACGAATTCTGGTCCTTTTTTAGCGGTTTTAGACGGCCGTCTCCACTTCCACCACCTGAAGAGTTGTCAGGTGCTTTAAGCTTGTGACATCAGCTCTGCATAGAAGCTGTTTTGGGTCCCAACATCCTGCCAATCAATCAGAAAAAGTGAGCGTGTATTTGTGTATTTGTGCATTTTGTTGATTCAGCTGAGCGGTGTCAGTGACACATTCAAGTGGGTTTTGGTGGGAGTCCCTGGTTTCCCTCGCGCTGAGTACGCCATCTGTTTACTCTCAACACGCACTCAAACCGAATATGCTCCTGTCTCTATCTTTCTTTCCCTGTGGTTTATGTTGCTCTTATTTACTGCTGAATGCGCTTCACTTTCCATTTCAAATCAGTAGCTATGTGGCTGTGTCAGGTGATGAGCCTGCTAGTGCCCAGCTAGCATCTCAGCAAGTAGGTTTCTCCCTAAACCAGGCTGCAAGACAACACAATGGTTATTTTGTATGTCTTTAAATACTGTAGGTCAGGGGTGCCCACACTTTTTATGCAGACAAGCTACTTTTCAATTGACCAAGTCGAGGTGATCTACCTCATGTATGTATCTATTTATATGTATTTATGTATGTATACAGTCGTGATCAAAAGTTTACATACACTTGTAAAGAACGTAATGTCATGGCTGTCTTGAGTTTCCAATACTTTCTACAACTCATATTTTTTTGTGATAGAGTTATTGGAACACAAACTTGTTGGTCTCAAAAAACATTCATGAAGTTTGGTTCTTTTATGAATTTATTATGGGTCTACTGAAAATGTGACCAAATTTGCTGTGTCAAAAGTATACATACAGCAATGTTAATATTTGGTTACATGTCCCTTGGCAAGTTTCACTGCAAAATGGCGCTTTTGGTAGCCACCCACAAGCTCTGGAAAACGTTTGGCAAGCTTCTGGTTGAATTTTTGACCACTCCTCTTGACAAAATTGGTGCAGTTCAGCTAAATGTGTTGGTTTTCTGACTTGGACTTGTTTCTTCAGCATTGTCCACATGTTCTCAATGGGGTTTAAGTCAGGACTTTGGGAAGGCCATTCTAAAACCTTAATTGTAGCCTGATTTAGCCATTCCTTTACCACTTTTGACATGTGTTTGGGCGCATTGTCCTGTTGGAACACCCAACTGCGCCCAAGACCCAACCTCCGGGCTGATGATTTTAGGTTGTCCTGAAGAATTTGGAGGCAATCCTCCTTTTTAATTGTCCCACTTACTCTCTGTAAAGCACCAGTTCCATTGGCAGAAAAAACATGCCCAGAGCATAATACTACCACCACCATTGGCATCTTATTTATCCAGTTTCCATACTCCTTTTTTACACTTTACAAGAAATACATTGACGGCAAAATCCGTAGCTTGCTATCTTTTGTGCATTAGCTTTCTGAGACTCTTATTTTGTTAGCGCAGGCAGAATGAAGCAGCACTTTTATTGTGAAGACAAGAACTGTGCAGTCTTTAGGCTTTTGACGGCATGTACGGCGCGAGAATCTGTTGAAATAAAAAGTGTTTCTCGCCTTCCTGTCGGTCATTTTTTCTCAATACCGAGCTCGCAGCAGCCAGCGTCATCTCACAAGACCCTCGGGTGCCTTGAATGTCAACCAAGTGACGGAAGTAACATGATAGTAAAGATTGATGATCACTCATTTTTAGGTCTATTTTTTAATGCCTGGCTGGCGATGGACTGACACACCCTCGGCCATCGACCGGTAGTTCGCGATCGACGTAATTGGCACCCCTGCTGTAGGTCAATATGAAACTATCAGTGGCTCCTCCTACGCCCCGTACACACGACTAATGATGTCCAACAAGACTTGGAATCGACAGTGACTTTACAGACTCATCATCAATTTTAAACAGGCCTAATTTGCACAGGATGTGGCCATCTTTTTTTTTTTTAATGTTTTCTTTTTTTGCTCCTGAAAATAAATCTTGCAGTTGTTTCACATATCAGTTTTTGACTAATCTGTAGATAACAGTCAGTTTCATGGAACACCTCCTTTTTATGCTGCCCCCTCTTGGTGTGACACCATATACAGAACTGCAGCCCATTTCCCCGCATAGACCATGTGGTTGAAGGCATGTAAAACTGATCACTTAATTGTATGAAATTGACGCCCTGTTCCATGATTAAAGTTATGGTTACCATTATGAACAAAGGTCTATGATTCCTCATACTCTTTCAGAATTTGCTTAAACATCTTGAGGAAAACATCAGTAGACGAGGATGCAAAATAGGATACTTGTGGATTACTTTTCTCTTCTCTCATTTTTGAGCACTGGGTCTGCTCTTCTTCCTCTGTTTTTTTGGCAGGTTCTTTTCCTCAGAATTTTTTTTACAGCCAAACTCCTACCAAAACCATTTTTCTTCGAAGTCAGAATCATCACAATGTCTCGCTTGGTCCGTCCTATTTTGTGCAAGTCAATTTGACTTGAGAGCTTCATACTTTACTCATATTCCCAACATTTGAAAATGTATGTAGCATTACCCTTTCTTTAAATGCATTGTTACAACCTGCAACAATTCACTTGGCAGACATATATGCTAATTCTTTCAAATTATGCACAAGCGTATCATGATTTGGAATGTAGATGCTACCAAAACCCATTCTACACAATATGAAGTTGCTTCCAGTCTTCTGTAGATGACATTTGCTGGCTGATGCAGTCCTGTCTGCATTTTGGAGCTAAAAGTGGGCGTTCCAAAATCTGTTAAAATGTATTTGAAAACTAGCCTAAAATCAAAACTGTGTCTATTTAGGTGGGTTTTTCTATCTGTACTCATGAAATAAGTGCCAATGTCCAGCATTAGAGGGGCTTTTTAAGGGGAATGCTCTGCAACCTTGTTCCAACTGGAGGAAACATTGAATATGTTTTTGTACCGATGACAGATATTAAATCTATTTAAATACCAGGTTTGAATTGTGTCACTCCATATCATTATCACGTTAGGGAACCAACGCCCTATGGAACATTCCTGTAATACAGGGGTGCCCAATACGTTGATCGCGAGTTACCGGTCGATGGTGGAGGGTGTGTCAGTCGATCGGCAGCCAGGCATTAAAAAATAGACCTAAAAATTAGTGATCATCAATCTTCACTATAATGTCACTTTCGTCACTTGATTGAAACTCACGTCACCCGAGGGTCTTGTGAGAAATGACCGACAGGAAGGCGAGAAATACTTTCTATTTCAACAGACTATCGCGCCGTACCTGCCGTCAAAACTCTAAAGACCGACTGCACAGTTCCTGTCTTCACAATAAAAGCGCTGCTTCATCCTGCCTGCATTAACAAAATAAGAGTCTCAGAAAGGTAGCGCACACAAGCTAGCAAGCTACGGAGAATGCTGCCAATGTATTTCTTGTAAAGTGTATAAAAACAGGTATGGAGCTGGACAAATAAGATGCCAAAAACCAACCACTTTCATGTGGTATTGGACAGAAAGGAGGACTTTTTTTCTCCTCCATTTGAACATGTGGACGTTATCAACACTACTGTCTGATTCCAATCAATGCAAGTCATCAGAATCAGGTAGGGATGTCCCGATCCGATATTTGGATCAGATCGGCCGCCGATATTTGCAAAAAAATGCGTATCGGCAAAGCATGGGAAAATGCCGATCCAGATCCAGTTTAAAAAAAACTCCGGTCCGTGTTTTCCAACGCACCGATTTAAATAATACATTCCACTTTTCTGCTGCTCCCTATATTCCGTTCCGCATTTTCCAGCACACCTTCAACACATCCACACGTCTGTGGATTCTCACGCAGCTGCTGGCATTGCACGACAGGCTCTTCTCACTCTTTCCTGTCTCTCCTTCTCACAGACAGCAAGCGAACCTTCTTACACATGTCACATACTGTCACGACACACGTCACGTCATACGTCACATACGTATACGCCCTCTCCCAGCAGAGAGGTAGCAGCATGGCTAACGTTAGCTGTGGTGCTAGCACAGCCGTGCGCGCCTGTGCAATTGCTATGGCGTCACATTAGTGACAAAAATCCGAGCGCATAAAAACTGTTATCGCGCGCTGATTCTCCACCCTTTTGCGCGCGCGCGGTGCCTTTCTGCGCGCGCGCCGTCTCGGTCTGTGCGCTGTCATATTTCGTTTTGGCACTTTGGGGGCGGGTATGCTTAGACGGCCCCTTCTTTCTGATTGGTCAGGGGAAAAATGCTCAGAGCCAATCAGAAGTATAGCAGGGCGGGTCATCGTCAATATGTATCAAGATTTACGGAGGAAGAAGTGGATAAAAAAATGTCGCGCGCTGATGAAGGTTATTTCATACCACATAAACACAATACAGGGTAATACAAAATGTGACCCAAATAAATAATAAGACAACAAACACCATAATCACATCTTTCAGCCAGAACTGGTCCACCAGCAATAACATCCAACCATAACATTATTTTATATTTTCACTTCTTCTTGAACATTTGTTTTCTAATTTATGGAATTTCTTTTGATTCAGCCATAAAATTAATGAAATAATCTTTGAATTTTGTTTTTAAAATGTTAAAAATAGCCTTTTAATAATGTATTCTGAAACAGTTTAAAATAATCAGAGAACTGACTAACACTGACCCTACCCTATGTTGCACAATTAAGTCATTTTTTTTTTAAAGCGAAAGAGGTAATTTCAACAGGTACAGCATCCTATGTCATATCTACATGTAATAAGATTTGTAACAAGGCAAACCGTTTGTAAATTGGTCGAAAATCGAGCAAGTTATGGTAATGTAATTAGTACATGTACCATTGACATCAATGCAATGATTGAGGCTAGCTGTCCGAGGTAAGATGGCTACAACGTTGCTACGCTGGAGAATGATTGGTCATATGAAAAATGCTCAGAGCCAATCAGAAAGGAGGGGCCGTCTATGCATACCCGCCCCCAAAGTGCTAAAACTAAGCATGACAGCGCGAGGAGAGATGCCAGGAGTACACAGAGAGCGCACAGACCGAGACGGCGCGCGCAGAAAGGCACCACGCGCGCGCACGAAGTGGAGAATCAGCGCGCGATAACAGTTTTTATGCGCTTGGATTTTTGGCATTAATGTGACGCCATAAATTGCGCGCTGCTCAAACGTCCTCTGCGCATGGCAAATCTATGCCACGCACAAAATCAAATAAAAAAATAGGCGCATAACAATTTTCGACACACGGACACGACAGAGAAAACATTTTTCGTCATCATTGTTCAAATATTGTAACGTCTGTCGAGACGCTTATCTCCATTTGGTGCCACACATCCACACCATCAAAATGCCGAGGCAAACATTTCCAGATCAACACCGTATGAAAAAAATAGTGATTTTTTTTAGTTGTGATTTCCTTCTCTGCATGAAAGTTTAAAAGTAGTATATATTAATGCAGTATGAAGAAGAATGTTTTAATGTAGACACATAGAATCATCATACTGCTGTGATTATATGCATCAAGTGTTCATTCAAGGCTAAGGCAAAATATGGAGATATATATCGTGTATCGCAATATGGCCTTAAAATATCGCAATATTAAAAAAAGGCCATATCGCCCAGCTCTAGTTTCAATGATGCCATTTCTGTTTGTCATGTATAATTTTGTCTATTTTGTGTTTATCCGTGAATAAACATGTCAGTTTCTTGTTACCAACCATTGTGTATTATTCAAACTCACCTAATTCAGCTGGCTAGTTGTTATCAAGAGTACTAACACCCTTTTCAACATGATTCTGACAACTAAGTAGGCTAAATAACTTTAAACTTTAATACATGCTCGGATAGGCCAGTATCGGTCAGTATCGGTATCGGTCAGGATCGGTATCGGATCGGAAGTGCAAAAACAATATCGGTATCGGATTGGAAGTGCAAAAACCTGGATCGGGACATCCCTAGAATCAGGTAATACACCAACTTATATTCTTGTCTTCATGAAAGAAAGGAATCTATGTATTATCATTAAACACCTTTAACTTGTTAACAAAAACATCTCTTTCATAAATAAATAAATATAAATTATATATATGAATGAGGTAGATCCCCTCGACTTGGTCAATTAAAAAATAGCTCGCCTGCAGAAACAGTGTTGGCCCCCCTGCTGTAATACATTCTGAGCAGTTGGTGGTTTGGTTCCTAGCACAAGGACACCTCTGCAATTGTCAGCAGCCCAAACTATCTATAGCGAAGCCATCTGGTCCCCAAGTCAAGTCCCTACAGAAAGAATTTACCGTGGCAGATGAACACCTAAAGAGACCTGAATGTCTTACTCTTAAGCAAGAACTGCTCATCCTTCTGTTGGTATCCAAAAGCATGGTTTTCATATTCCCTCGACGTTATTGTCATATAAAGGAGCGGCCACAATGATACAGATTTGATCATGTGTAAATGGCCCTTAACAGCACCTCAATACTGTAACAACAATAGCAATTCTACCGTCATGTTTGCCTTTGCATATCCAATGTGTCTCATGGTGCCTTTAGGCTCACACTCCTTTTTCCTGGAAATCACAAGGGGAGAAAATACTGCCTGTGAATGTTGTTAAGAAGAAATACAACACAATGTGAATAAATAGTCTAGCCCTATGATGAGAGGGCTACAATCTTCTGAAGCTTACTGAGTGCAACATATTCCACAGTACTTGTAGTATGTAGAACGTAGTCTCGGGATTACATTCTAGACTCATTCCAGTGACCACTACTTCTCATAGACATAACACTAGAAGTAAACCTTTATTAAGAGGGAAACATTGTCATCTAAAGTGTACAAGCTTTAGTATAGCCTGTAGAGGCCGGATGATCTGGAATTAGATTGATAGCTTTATAAAAGAATCACATTCTTTAAACATTTTTAAAAAGCGTTTTAAACTAAATTTATTGCAATGTTATGCTTAGTATATTAAGCACACCCCTTATGGCTGAGGAATTCACATTAGTCGCATCATTTTGGTCTTGACCTCTGTACTGTATGTATGATGAGATTATCGCAGATCTTCAAGATGCAACCTTTTAATCAAGTTTGAATACCGTATTTTCCGCACTATAAGGCGCACCGGATTATTAGCCGCACCTTCAATGAATTACATATTTCATAACTTTGTCCACCAATAAGCCGCCCCGGATTATAAGCCGCGCCTACGCTGCGCTAAAGGGAATGTCAAAAAAACAGTCAGATAGTTCAGTCAAACTTTAATAATATATTGAAAACCAGCGTTCTAACAACTCTGTCCCAAAATGTACGCAAATGTGCAATCACAAACATAGTAAAATTCAAAATGGTGTAGAACAATAGCAACATAATGTTGCTCGAACGTTAATGTCACAACACACAAAATAAACATAGCGCTCACCTTCTGAAGTTATTCTTCATTCGTAAATCCTTCGAATTCTTCGTCTTCGGTGTCCGAATTGAAAAGTTGGGCGAATACGGGATCCAAAATGGCCGGTTCCGTCTCGTCGAAGTCACCGGAGTCAGTGTCACTGTTGTCCAGCAGTTCTGTGAATCCTGCCTTCCGGAAAGCTCGGACCACAGTTGTGACCGAAATATCTGCCCAGGCATTTACGATCCACTGGCAAATGTTGGCGTATGTCGTCCGGCGCTGTCTGCCCGTCTTAGTGAAGGTGTGTTCGCCTTCGGAGCTGTGTGAAAAAAGCCACCCGGCCTCTTCGCGTAAACTTCCCTTAACCACTCGCTCATCTTTTCTTCATCCATCCATCCCTTCGAGTTAGCTTTTATGATGACGCCGGCTGGAAAGGTCTCTTTTGGCAAGGTCTTCCTTTTGAATATCACCATGGGTGGAAGTTAGCATGGCAAGCTAGAACCACAGTGAAGGATGACTTCTCATTCCCTGTGGTGCGAATATTCACCGTACGTGCTCCCGTTCCACAGTGCGGTTCACAGGAATATCAGTTGCTGTGAAATACGGTAGTAATCCGTGTGCGGATGGAGAGATTGCGTCTTTTTATGAACCGGATCGCTTAGTAGGAGCCATTTTGTGGTCTTTACAGATGTAAACAGGAAATGAAACGTACGGTGATATCCGCGCGTTTTTTCTTCTTCTTCCGGGGGCGGGTGGTTGCTTACAGTAGAAGAAGAAGCGCTTCCTGTTCTATGGGGGCGGGTGCTTTCCTTGGCGGTTGCTTGCGTAGAAGAAGAAGCGCTTCCTGTTCTACCGGGAAAAAAGATGGCGGCTGTTTACCGAAGTTGCGAGATCGAAACTTTATGAAAATGAATCGTAATAAAGCGCACCGGGTTATAAGGCGCACTGTCAGCTTTTGAGAAAAATTGTGGTTTTTAGGTGCGCCTTATAGTGCGGAAAATACGGTAATAGGATATTGAGACTGATTTGGTGGATTTAAAGATTCCTTTTTTATATATGTCAACCTGTTGGTAGGTTGATATGAAATTGTAAGTGCGTATTTGGTGGGTACGTTTTGAAAGGAATTGTACTGTATTTTGTATATTATATGAAGATGTATATTTTAACTGTGGGTCCCTGTCCATAAGCTGTGCGCTTCTAGGGATGACCTTTTTGCAGAACATACTCTGATATTAACAAAAGAAACAATAATGTCATACAAAATTATGTCTGTCTGTAAATAAATACATATAAAATAATAAATGGATTTACTTGATTTGAATTATTATGAAAGGAATATCAATTAACACCATTTTCACATTGTCAGAAAGGTTTTAGTTTTGACAACGCATTTAATAAAATATGTCTCTGTATTGTTAAATAACGATTCACTTTTCCACACAGCGTCACCTCTGAAACAACTTCATTAAAGTGTGGGCTCATTATGCAGGCGGCGCTATGATTTTATAATGCCAGTCCTGAGACTATGTGTGATGCTATGAATTGATAGTTTACATACCCAATGCCAAGGGCACCACCAAGGGCTCATGAATGAGAGATGAAAAGGAGTAGACGTGAAGCAGAGGAGGAAGAGATATCGCCTCCTTTTCTCCTTCCTCGACCATGCAACCTGCTAATTAGGCCTTCACACGAGTATATCTCAGCTGCAGGGACAGGGTTCAATAGTTCACCTACCTACCACTGAGCTACGGCCATGGTAAACCAGGATTACTTGCCATAATGGCTACCATAGCCAAGGTTTTACAAGTGTGCATCGTGTTCAGCACCCAGGAAATGAGTCTGTCCAAAGAGCTGGCCTGCTAGTTTTGACACAGAAGCTAGTGTTTCCATTTCATTTATCACACCAAATGTTGAGAACATGTTCAACAGACTTCATGCTCTTGCCCTCCACCAGTGTTATGTGAATAGTCTCAGGTTCTCTTTTTGTTTTGCAAAATTGGTGTTATAGTTTCTAATTATTTCCGCCAAGTTCATATTGACACATTTAGACTATTGCTTTCAGAATCAAATCTTAATTTCTTAGTTATTTTCTATGAAAGCTTAACATATCTCATCGTTTTAAAACTGTTTTTTGTCCTAGAGACTTCAAAAAAGTTTTGAATTATACACTTTTTAATCAGATTAATCACACATTTGCATTTGAACTAATCATGATTACTTACAGGTTATTACTCACATGCATATTTTTTATTAATTTAAAAAAGAACCCAATATTTGGACACAGATGCAATTTTTTTATTTTTTTACTTAACTTTTTATATGCATTTAATCCCAAAAAGCTATTGCATTAATTCTGTATACACAGATTAATCACATTTTAGTTTGAGCATACATGCTTGTTTACCTTAACTGTGGATCAGTGATCAGGTCAATGCATATGTCAGTGGAAAGATGAGTGATAGATAAAACTGTGACATGCATTTAAGTAAACTTTTTTTTTTTTTATTCCTGTATGACATTCTGGCATTAAAATTGCATTTTTGGCCAAATATTGGGTTATTTTTTAAAGTTTTTATTTTTTTTATATTTGAAAGTATGCCAGCAAGTAATAAATAACCTGTGATCAATCATGATTAATCAAAATTCAAAAGTGTGAATTATCTGATTTTAAAAATCCATCCTTTGACAGCCCAAGTTTTAATTGACTGCTTGTCATTTATTTGTTCACAACGTGGTAACAGTTGTTTATACACAGCTAGCTAAACAGTGTATACAGTTGTACTAACAAGCATTATGTGTTGCGAGTATCATGATTAATATTAAAGTGACTCGCTCAATGGACAGTTGTTCATTTGATCCAGCTGGCTGGGGACATTCTTTCCGATTTAGTTTGGGCAAGCACTCCATTTATGTCCGCATAGCTTGGCTCCAAGTTCCACATTTAAACCGTGACCAAGACACGTCTACCTCAATCTCTCAGCTTCCGTCTGCTCCAACGTTTCACCCTCTGTTTGTGCTCGCTAAGCTTCTCAAACCAGCAGTTCATCGTCCGTATATTCAGCTTTAAAAAGATAAGGTGTTGAATAATCATTTGCGCCAAAAAAGTCATGTTCACTGTCTGTTACGAAGTCTGCCATTAATATAAAGCACTATTGTTTGTTTCTGGAAGTAGGAACACACATTTGTTACCGGAAGTTGGAAGTACACTGCTATGGAAACGGAAATAAATAAGCTGAGGAAATAAGCTTAAGCTTAAAATGACCAAAACACGGTAAATATTGTACATATGACATATTGTTATGAAGGTGTCTGTTACTACATTTTATATATATATATATATATATATATATATATATATATATTTATATATATATATATATATATATATATATATATATACACTTGCATTTGTATATTGTACATATAACATGTTGTTATGAATGTGTCTGATATATATTATATATATATTATATATATACAGTGTGTATATTGTACATATTACATATTGTAAAAAGGTGTCTGTTACTACATTATATACATACTTGCAGTGTGTATATAAAACACATTACATATTGTTATGAAGGTGTCTGTTCCTACATTATATATATACTTGCAGTGTGTATATCAAACATATGACATATTGTTATGAATGTGTCGTTACTACATTATATATATATATATACATGTGTGTGTGTGTGTGTGTGTGTGTGTGTGTGTGTGTGTATATATATATATATATATATATATATATATATATACTGTATATACTGTATATATATACACATATAAATATACACACACATATATATACACACATATATATATACATATATATGTATATATATAATATATATATATATATATATATATATATATATATATATATATATATATATATATATATACAGTATTTATATGTAGTGTATATATGTAATGTATATAAAATGGCTTAAGATTTTCTATTACCTCTATTTGAAACACGTATTTGCTTGTTTAATGTAGTTTTATATATTTGGGTGCTTGACGATGACATCTTTTTGGGGTTGAGAGAGAGGTAGATATGACTCAAATGTACCGGAATAGTTATAATAAGTGAGCATAATAAAAACAATACTCTCTTAGTCTGATTAGATGTATGAGTGGGATATTGAAGGTATAATCAGTGCAGCATATGCACTGATATACCTCATAATAAATGTATTGTGACACATGATTTGAGCTAAAAAAAAGATTATGATTGACAAAATATGACATATATTTAATTAATATAATTATTAGAACACAACTACATCTCTTTGCCTGTCTTTTCAGATTTATTTAGTGTTGTTTCCCGCTCATACGTGATATCTGCGTCTCCCCGCATTCCCACCCTGCACTCAGTCGCGCCGGCGCTAGCCTTCTGCTGCTAGCAGAGCTGCGCAGCGTCGGAGGGTTGATAATGAAGTTGTCAGAGGCGTGTTGCAGCGAGGCTGATGGGAGGGCCTGCCAGGCAGCCAATAGTGAAGTCGCGTCTGTGATCAGCCAAGCATGATGGGAGACCACCCTGCACAGCGAGTGCCCAGCCCCCCAGATCAAAGAGCTGGCCCTGGAATACACCAGCAATTAGAGCGATGCGCCAGCCTTATGCTTGTGCACATCTGCGCAACAAAGACACATCAATATACACAAATATAAACAATTACACTTCAAAAATAACACCTGTGTGCTAATGCACATTTATCACGTATATCACGAGCTTAGAATAAAGTTAGAATGAAAAGTTCTGCATGAATGTTTTAAGCCTCTCATTTGCCTCTTCTGCTTGTCTTGCATTCTTCAGCAGCAGTTTTGTTTTGCACGTCCAGGTCTTCTCTTCCTCCATCCTCTTTGTTGCCCTACTTTGGTTAAGAGTTCTAATTAAGGACCTCTCCTCTTTGAAAGTGTTGGCTTTCTGCTTGTTCTCGTGCCTCGCCTCGAGAAGACACGAGTGGAGTTCAGGATGTCAAATCGCTTTCTGTATTTCATGGGTACATTTAAAAGGATGTGTCTTACCTCCGCCATGCCATGTTCTCCATTCCCCGTCCCCTGTAGATTTGCGTGTGCGATGCTGGAGGCACCGCTCTCCTTATACCCCGCTGACTTCCTGGTGAACTCCTCTGCTGCAGATTTAAATAGAGACAAGTGGAGGAGGCCAGTGGATGTTTTTTTTTTTTAGTCCGTGGTAAAAATAGACCGTGTTTTTTACAACATCTGATAACAGATCCATGTGTTGGTCGGATGTACCTCAAGCTTGGGTATCAGAGTGGTTGGAGTTCATTCAGAGGAACTTTTTAAGAAAAGTTTGGTTCATTTTGATATGCAATGTAAACAAACGGCAGTCCATTGATTTGTTACAGATTATTATGAGTTTACATAATACATCTTTGCAGTCTTCTCTTTGGGTTTAAACATTTACATGTGAATGTTTGTGTGTGAATGGGTGAATGTGACATATAGTACAGGCCAAAAGTTTGGACACACCTTCTCACTCAATGAGTTTTCTTTATTTACATTGTAGATTGTCACTGAAGGCTTCAAAACTATGAATGAACACGTGGAGTTATGTACTTAACAACAAAAGGTGAAATAACTGAAAACATGTTTTATATTTCTTCAAAATAGCCACTCTGATTACTGCTTTACCGATACTGCCCCTGTAGCTACTTGATATGGGTAATATCCAGAGGTGTGGACTCGAGTCACATGACTTGGACTCGAGTCAGACTCGAGTCATGAATTTGATGACTTTAGACTCGACTTGACAAAATGTAAAAAGACTTGCAACTCGACTTAGACTTTAACATCAATGACTTGTGACTTCACTTGGACTTGAGCCTTTTGAATTGACATGACTTGACATGACTTGCTACTTTCCCCAAAACCCAAAGATGAAAAAGTTATTCGGGAGCGCTCCGTATTTTTCATTGTGTACTTGTCTATCAGCGTTGCGTGTGTCAGCTGGTGTGGTCTCAGTACAACAGCCAATCAAATTAGATCTACTTTGTTTTCATCACACAGCATTCATCCAATCAAATTGCAGGACAACCAAGGAAGAAGACATGTCCAAACCACACGCCAGTGAACAAAAAATGATACCTAAAATAATTTCTTTTGGGTATAAAAATTACGAGGTGGTCAACACAAAACGGTTTGCAGTATGCAACACATGCGGTTCGAAGATTACTGATGGAGAGGAAACAACTTCCAACTTCGTCCGGCATTTGAAGTTGCACAAAGAACGGTAAGTTTTGAATGTAAGATAACGTTTATTGGCTAAGTAACGTGACTTTTATTTGCTGTGTAGTTAAATCAGTGAGGCTGTAAACTCACTGCTAACGTTATAACGTTATTGCAAACACGGGAATCTGTTGCAGTTCACTACCTTATTCATACTTTTTGTTCAGTGATTTTTTTTAAGCAGGGTTACGTTAGTCAATATATCACACGTAACGTTAGACGGCGGTCAGCAGCACCGCGTATTTTAGCCACCTAAAAAAAGACAAAAATAGTAAAATAAAGGTCAGTTAAAATGTATACTATATTATGAATATGTGTACCGTTTTAGCTAGCTTTCTGACATACTGTTGGTTGTTTACCTCAGTGGTCCCCAACCACCGGGTCGCGGTACTGGTCCGTGGATCGATTGGTATCGGGCCGCACAAGAAATTATTTTTTATTTAATTTTTTTTAATTTTTTTATTAAATCAACATAAAAAACACAAGATACACTTACAAGTAGTGCACCAACCCAAAAAAAACTCTCTCCCCCTTTTGTTCTGGGCATTGAACATGAAGACTCTTCCTTCACTGTTCCGAGTGGCCATGAGAGTCTTGGCAGTGCCTGCCTCCAGTGCTCCAGTGGAGCGAGTTTTCAGCCATGGTGGCATCATACTACGCCCCCATCGTGCACAAATGACTGACAGACTCTTGGCTAATTTGGTCTTTTGCAAATGCAATGCAGCATAGGGCCCTGACATATAAAAAGTACAACTTTTTTGTTATGTTCACGTATATGTCATGTTTTTTCAATGTTAACACTTTTGTACAAATAAGTACATTTGCACTTTATTTTTCAATGTGTTTGTTCTGTAAAGGAATGAGTTAATGTTTAAAATGACTGGTTAATAGTGCTATTATAAAGTGCAATGTCAGCACAATTTTCTTTCCTGCAATTTAAAATGCACTTGTTTTAATAAATAAATACAGCGTTTGAAAAGCATACACAATCTGTGTTAATATATTAGTCTGTGGTTAAAAGGACTTGAAAGGACTCGAAACTCAAAATGCAGGACTTAGGACTTGACTTGAGACTTTCCAGTCTTGACTTTGGACTTGACTCGGGGCTTGCCTGTCTTGACTCGGGACTTGACTCGGACTTGAGGGCAAAGACTTGAGACTTACTTGTGACTTGCAAAACAATGACTTGGTCCCACCTCTGGTAATATCCCCCCAAATTAATTTAAAAGATCCAACCAACAAGTGCTTTGCACACCCTTAGCATTCACTCGATGAGCTTCAAGAGGTAGTCACTTGAAATGGTTTTCACTTCACAGGTGTGCTTGAAGCTCATCGAGAGAATGCCAAGAGTGTGCAAAGCAGTAATCACAGCAAAGACGTGAGATGCAATAATCAAATTAGTTCACCTGTCAATTAATCATTGCATACAGTGCAAGCCAAAAGTTTGGACACACCTTCTCATTCACAACACAACAGATGGTCCCAACCCCATTGATAAAGCAATACATTCCACTAATCAACCCTGATAAGGCACACCTGTGAAGTGAAAACCATTTCAGGTGACTACCTCTTGAAGCTCATCGAGAGAATGCCAAGAGTGTGCAAAGCAGTAACCAGAGCAAAGAGTGGCTATTTTGAAGAAACTAGAATATAAAACGTCCATCCATCCATCCATTTCTGCTGCTTGTCCCTTTCGGGGTTGCGGGGTGTGCTGGAGCCTATCTCAGCTGCATTCGGGCGGTAGGCGGGGTACACCCTGGACAAGTCGCCACCTCATCACAGGGCCAACACAGATAGACAGACAACATTCACACTCACATTCACACACTAGGGCCAATTTAGTGTTGCCAATCAACCTATCCCCAGGTGCATGTCTTTGGAGGTGGGAGGAAGCCGAAGTACCCGGAGGGAACCCACGCAGTCACGGGGAGAACATGCAAACTCCACACAGAAAGATCCCGAGCCCGGGATTGAACTCTGGACCTTCGTATTGTGAGGCACATGCACTAACCCCTGTTTCACCATGCTGCTCAATAATATAAAATATAAAACATGTTTTCAGTTATTTCACCTTTTTTTGTTAAGTACATAACTCCACATGTGTTCATTCATAGTTTCGATGCCTTCAGTGACAATCTACAATATAAATAGTCATGAAAATAAAGAAAACACATTGAATGAAAAGGTGTGTCCAAACTTTTGGCCTGTACTGTATATTGAAGACAAATCAAAGCCCAGATTTAGTTAATCCCGTGTGAAAATCACAAGCCAAATGAGTTTTTTCCCTTCCAATTCTTACCTTGGTGAAAAATCCTCATTTTTCCTAAAATTTAAAATATGAATAGGACATGCTAATCTACTTAAATTATGATGGTGTATTGATTGTTGTTTAATTGTATCTTGAAGCAATTTCATATTATATATACAGTGTATATATTATAAACTGTATATATAATATGTAAATATGGCATATATGTTATATTTTATACTGTCACCACTGTACATTTTTAGTCTACTTTATACTTGCATTATCCTTTCCATCCTTACACTTTCCATCCTGTGTAACTGAGCTACTGCGTGAAACAATTTCCCTTGTGGATCAATGAAGTTTGTCTAAGTCTAAGTCTAACTGATGTGGTCTAAAGAGAAACACTCCCTTAAAGGGGCTGTTTGCAACGTTTACACGTACGCCTAGGGAGCGCTAACTTTCCAATGTATGTTACACAGTATATCCCACCCTCTCACGGCTTGTCCTACGTAATGACGTAATTACGTTTATACGTAACACATGCACGCGCATTAGCTTTAGGTGTTAGCTAATAATAGCAATTTGCATAGCTAACATGACTGCAAATTGTTTGTTGCTTCTCTTGGACTGCTTTTGTATGTATGACGAGACCAGGCGAGTGACCGCCGTAAACACCAATCATTTTATTTTGAAAATATAGACAATTGTCAAACAAATGTGTTCTGTTAAACCACTTGTCAGAGTTTGTAGTTGACGAACCCCAAGATGCAGAGATGGCAGCAGGCTTGGTACAAGAAAACATGGTTTTAATGTTCAAAAATAAGAAAAGGAAAACACGAACCAGAAACCAGGAATCAGGAACAGGATCCAGGGAATAGCTTAACGACAGCATACAACGACACGACAGGTAGGAACGACAATAATCCAGCACTGACTGGAGGAGAAGGCAGGTTTAAATAGCAGCTGGCTGATTGACACCAGGTGTGGCCAGGTGCCAATCAGCCACAGCTGAGGGGACACAGCACTCAGGGAGACAAGTAGGAAATAACCAAAATAAGAGTGTTGACAGGAAATGACAGAGGAAAAACTAAAACTTGACCAAACTGTCAGGGACAAGCCTGACAGTAGCCCCCCTTCCCATAACGGATACCCCCCCCCCCAAAAAAAAGTCCAAAGTCACGAGAGGGTGGAGGGAGGACAAGGAGGTGGGCCGCCAGGCCAAGTGTCCCCGCAACCAGCGGGGAAGAGTCAGCTGGCGACGGCGAGTTGAACGCCGCCGCAATTGGCGAGGCGGCTCGTTCGCCGGCGTGGGAGAACCCACCGGAGACGATGGTGGCGCCCTCTGCTGGCCCACCGGAGAAGATGGTGGTGGCGCCCTCTGCTGCTGGCCCACCGGAGACGAGGGTGGTGGCGCCCTCTGCTGCTGGCCCACCGGAGACGAGGATGGTGGCGCCCTCTGCTGCTGGCCCACCGGAGACGAGGATGGTGGCGCCCTCTGCTGCTGGCCCACCGGAGACGAGGATGGTGGCGCCCTCTGCTGCTGGCCCACCGGAGACGAGGATGGTGGCGCCCTCTGCTGCTGGCCCACCGGAGACGAGGATGGTGGCGCCCTCTGCTGCTGGCCCATCGGAGACGAGGATGGTGGCGCCCTCTGCTGCTGGCCCACCGGAGAGGAGGATGGTGGCGCCGTCTGCTGCTGGCCCACCGGAGAGGAGGATGGTGGCGCCCTCTGCTGCTGGCCCACCGGAGAGGAGGATGGTGGCACCGTCTGCTGCTCCACCGGAGAGGATGGCGCCGTCTGTTGCAGACCCACTGGGGTGAGGAGTAGCTGTGCCTCCCCAGCTGCACAGCCACTCCTAGCCCCCCCCTCAAGGGACGGATCCCAGACGTCCCCAGACAGGCCCACAGACGAAAGGGATGGGTGGGAGAGGGCTTGAAATGCGGCCGAACTCCTCTTCAATTTAGCCATTAATTCTAATGCTTTGTTAAGCCTCTCCGCCATGGAAATCTCCGCGGGGAACGTGTTAACAGGCTGGATTATTATGTCAGAGTTTGTAGTTGACGAACCCCAAGATGCAGAGATGGCAGCAGGCTTGGTACAAGAAAACATGGTTTTAATGTTCAAAAATAAGAAAAGGAAAACACGAACCAGAAACCAGGAAGCAGGAACAGGAGTCAGGATCCAGGGAATAGCTTAACGACAGCAAACAACGACACGACAGGTAGGAACGACAATAATCCAGCACTGACTGGAGGAGAAGGCAGGTTTAAATAGCAGCTGGCTGATTGACACCAGGTGTGGCCAGGTGCCAATCAGCCACAGCTGAGGGGACACAGCACTCAGGGAGACAAGTAGGAAATAACCAAAATAAGAGTGTTGACAGGAAATGACAGAGGAAAAACTAAAACTTGACCAAACTGTCAGGGACAAGCCTGACACCACTAATGGTAACATAAGCTAGCCGGTGGTTTTGTTGTTATATTCTTTGCTTTGAAAATGTCACTGTGAGGAAGTAAGTACCCTTATCCTGCTTAATACAACATTGGCATGGAAATCAAAGTTTAGATTATTTAGAGAAATACTTCCTTATCCAAAACAATATTTAAAACTACAGTGGTACTACCTCAGCTAAAGAGTATCTCAACTTAAAAGGGACAAATTATTTGTTTCCACCTCAAATCACTTACTTGTGGTCTACATCAGTGTTTTTCAACCTTTTTTGAGCCAAGGCACATTTTTTTCATTAAAAAAATATGGAGGCACACCACCAGCAGAAAAGGTTAAAAAATTAAACTCCACCAGGTTGTCGTGCCTTATTGAGTTTGTTGTTGTTTCCTGTGTGTATTGCTTTAGTTCCTGTCTTGCGCTGTTATTTTGGTGACCCTTCCTGTTTTGTTGGTGTTCTCCTGTAGCAGCTTCACGCCTTCCTTTGAGCGCTATTTCCCGCCCCTGCTTTGTTTTCGCAATCAAGACTATTTAAGTTGTGCGTACGCTAGTCTTCTTTGAGGGGACATTGTTGATTGTCATGTCATGTACGGGATGTGCTTTGTGGACGCCGTCTTTGCTCCACACGTAAGTTTTTGCTGTCGTCCAGCATTCTGTTTTTGTTGACTTTGTAGCCAGTTCAGTTTTACTTTTGTTTTACATAGCCATCTCTATGCTTCAGCGCCTTTTCCTAGCGGGACTTGCCTTTTGTTGATTTTTGGTTTAAGCGTTACATACCTTTTTACCTGCACACTGTCTCCCGCTGTGCTCGGCCTATTGGGATCACGACAAACCATCCTCGACGCGTTTCGACTTCTACAAAGCAATGAACTACCTGCTGCCACCTACTGATATGGAGTATTACATGGTTACCCTGCCAAGCTCTACACAGCACAGGCACTAGACAACGGCACATTATTATGATTATTGATTTGCAAAAAATATTTTTTGACCAATTAGGTGAAGTTGCATAATTTCCCACGGCACACCAGGCAATATATCACGGCACACTATCACGGCACTGTGGTCGAAAATCACTGGTCTACATAACATGTAATGGTGGTTCTTCAGTCAAATGTTGCATATATTGTTTTACAGACCGTTTGTTCAGGATATGTCGTTTTGTGGGCTGCTGATGGTGTGTTTGACGGTGAAGCAGCTCAAAGGAGAATATAGAATAAACTTTATTTGCACATAAAAAGTACAACACAATTGGTTTTCAGTCCAAGAACAGACACAATATATAAACCCCGTTTCCATATGAGTTGGGAAATTGTGTTTGATGTAAATATAAACGGAATACAATGATTTGCAAATCCTTTTCAACCCATATTCAATTGAATGCACTACAAAGACAAGATATTTGATGTTCAAACTCATAAATGTTTTTTTTTTGCAAATAATTAACTTAGAATTTCATGGCTGCAACACGTGCCAAAGTAGTTGGGAAAGGGCATGTTCACCACTGTGTTACATGGCCTTTCCTTTTAACAACACTCAGTAAACGTTTGGGAACTGAGGGGACACATTTTTTAAGCTTCTCAGGTGGAATTCTTTCACATTCTTGCTTGATGTACAGCTTAAGTTGTTCAACAGTCCGGGGGTCTGTGTTGTGGTATTTTAGGCTTCATAATGCGCCACACATTTTCAATGGGAGACAGGTCTGGACTACAGGCAGGCCAGTCTAGTACCCACACTATTTTACTATGAAGCCACATTGATGTAACACGTGGCTTGGCATTGTCTTGCTGAAATAAGCAGGGGCGTCCATGGTAACGTTGCTTGGATGGCAACATATGTTACTCCAAAACCTGTATGTACCTTTCAGCATTAATGGCGCCTTCACAGATGTGTAAGTTACCCATGTCTTGGGCACTAATACACCCCCATACCATCACAGATGCTGGCTTTTCAACTTTGCGCCTATAACAATCGGGATGGTTCTTTTCCTCTTTGGTCCGGAGGACACGACGTCCACAGTTTCCAAAAACAATTTGAAATGTGGACTCGTCAGACCACAGAACACTTTGTATCAGTCCATCTTAGATGAGCTCAGGCCGAGCGAAGCTGACGGCGTTTCTGGGTGTTGTTGATAAACGGTTTTCACCTTGCATAGGAGAGTTTTAACTTGCACTTACAGATGTAGCGACCAACTGTAGTTACTGACAGTGGGTTTCTGAAGTGCTCCTGAGCACATGTGGTGATATCCTTTACACACTGATGTCGATTGTTGATGCAGTACAGCCTGAGGGATCGAAGGTCACAGGCTTAGCTGCTTACGTGCAGTGATTTCTCCAGATTCTCTGAACCCTTTGATGATATTACGGACCGTAGATGGTGAAATCCCTAAATTCCTTGCAATAGCTGGTTGAGAAAGGTTTTTCTTAAACTGTTCAACAATTTGCTCAAGCATTTATTGACAAAGTGGTGACCCTCGACCCTTCCTTGTTTGTGAATGACTGAGTATTTCATGGAATCTACTTTTATACCCAATCATGGCACCCACCTGTTACCAATTTGCCTGTTCACCTGTGGGATGTTCCAAATAAGTGTTTGATGAGCATTCTTTAACTTTATCAGTATTTATTGCCACCTTTCCCAACTTCTTTGTCACGTGTTGCTGGCATCAAATTCTAAAGTTAATGATTATTTGCTAAAAAAAAATGTTTATCAGTTTGAACATCAAATATGTTGTCTTTGTAGCATATTCAACTGAATATGGGTTGAAAATGATTTGCAAATCATTGTATTCCGTTTATATTTACATCTAACACACTTCCCAACTCATATGGAAACGGGGTTTGTACATATAAACAATATACAGTTACATGGGTAGACCGAACAGGAAGACTGTGAATTATTGTAGTTTTACTTCATAATACTACTGTAGTTGTTTGAAGTACAATGTATTGTATGGTATTGTATACAATATGTATTTTATAAAATATTTTTATTTTATTTTTAAAATGCATGTTAGCTTTTAAAATGGTGATGTTTTGTGGCCAAGTATATAGTCAATTGATTTCAATTATTTTCAATGAGAGACATTTGTTTGAAAAGTGTTTTGCGCCAAGAGCTCCGTCATTAAACCAATTAAAGTTTGAAAGGTACGACCATTGTTGACAGTAAGAAAAACATGTATCCAAACCGTTAAATATCCCACTGGAATATAAGAGCTGAAGGCTTTTGACGAGGTCCTTACATAGAATAGGCAGATATTTGAAGTACTGAATCAAAATCGCGAGAGAAGGGTTTCAGCGTTATTGAAGTGGTTTTAATGATGAAATCCACTTGTAAGTCCACTTGTAAGTCCAAGGCTGTTTGAAAATGCCTGGTCCCGTCCTAATTGTTTAAAATACAAAAATGTATTATACCCTTTTGATACGTTTAAATCTGCAGTTGGATTATTTGTTATGTTTGACAGTTAAACGGTAGAGTGTAGGGCAGTTTGTCGAGATGAGAGTGAAGTGAGGGCATGGATGTGCTCACGGGGTCAGAACATGAGTTTATCTGCAGGGATATTAAGTCTCAGAGGGAGTTTTAGTTGTGTGTAATAGAAAAGGAGAGAAAGACAGGAAGGGATGGAGGAAGCAGATGTTGTATTGATGCCACACCATGCTCCTCTTCTTGGTCCTGAATAATCATGATCCTGAGCTGCCGCTTCAAAAAGATGAGGTTAAGCTTGAACTGCGGATGAACTGGAACCTGCACATGAACCAAGGCTCGGTGGTAGCCCAGCCCAGGAGCCATCCTGATTCCCCTCGCAGTCGAGGAATTCCTAAAGAGGATTGATGCAGAAATAAAAGAGCCTAGAGGGGGGTCGCGTTTGCATCTCCTCATGCATGCACATGTTACCAAATTGTTTGGTTTTGATGTTGAAAATAATTTGCTTATGCGTGCGTTTAGTTGTTTTCATGTGTGCGTTAGAAGAAGAGAGAGGGGCTTCAGCTGGACTGGCAGGCGTGCAGGCTGAGATGTACCTTTTGATATATATTTTTTCCCCCCAATCCTTCTCTCTCGCCATCCCTCGCTCCCTAAAACTGTCACTGTCTTTATGTAATCTCTTCGGGGCTTTTATCATCATTTTGCCTGTCTCTGATCTCAGCTTCCCCGAACTTGGGCAACAGATTTTGGGACAGATGTGTGAGCAGCAGGGACTGTTGTTCCACATCACATAGATAGGTGGCAGTATACTGTCAGGTTAGATCAGGGGTGCCCACACTTTTTCTGCAGGCAAGCTACTTTTCAATTGACCAAGTAGAGGGGATCTACCTCATTCATATATATAATTTATATTTATTTATTTATGAAAGTGACGTTTTTGTTAGCAAGTTAAAGGTGTTTAATGATAATACAAGCATGTTTAACACATATAGATTCCTTTCTTTCATGAAGACAAGAATATAAGTTGGTGTATTACCTGATTCTGATGACTTGCATTGATTGGAATCAGACAGTAGCGATGATAACGTCCACATTTTCAAATGGAGGAGAAAAAAGTCCTCCTTTCTGTCCAATACCACATGAAAGTGGTTGCTTTTTGGCATCTTATTTGTCCAGCTTCCATACTCCTTTTTATACACTTTACAAGATATACATTGGCGGCAAACTCTGTAGCTTGCTAGCTTTCTGAGACTCTTATTTTGTTAGCGCAGGCAGGATGAAGCAGGGCTTTTATTGTGAAGACAGGAACTGCGCAGTCGGTCTTTCGAGTTTTGACGGCAGGTACGGCGCGATAGTCTGTTGAAATAAAAAATGTTTCTCGCCTTCCTGTCGGTCATTTTTTCTTAATGCTGATCCAGCAGCAGCCAGCATCATCTCACAAGACCCTCGGGTGCCGTGAATGTCAATCAAGTGACGAAAGTGGCGTCTGGTGAAGATTGATGATCACTAATTTTTAGGTCTATTTTTTTTAATGCTTGGCTGGCGATCGACTGACACACCCTCGGCCATCGACCGGTAGCTCGCGATTGCCGTAATGGGCACCCCTGGGCTAGATCTCTTTTAATCAGTTTTTAGTGCTATCGCCCTCTGTATCTACATATATTCAAATATATACGTTAAGTCTGAAAAAACACAGAAGCTATATCATCATCCCTACAAGCCTGTTTCGCAGGTTTCCCTGCTCGAACCTGCGGAACAGGCTTGTAGGGATTAAATAGCCTCTGTGTTTTTTCTGACCTAAAATATATTTTGTCTATCCCGGTATTGAGGACTGTATAACGGATAAGCCACAGAAACCTCGACTATATATTGAAATATATATAGATTTCTTAAAAATTCGAATTCGATCTTCATGTTTAACATTTCCATCATTCATCTCTCCCCTCAGTCTCCTTGCAGGCTGAATCTCCATTTCCAAACACTCCTCCCCCTATCTCCCTAGAAGCTTATGGCCACTTAAATGTTAAAACGCGGCGACGTATGCGCTCATTAGACGCCGCGATTCGCTCTGCTCCAACATTCAGGCTCCTACGAGAATGGATGGGTTAGAAATTGTTGCACAACATACCAGCTGTGGCTCAGGAGCATCAGCTCTGAAATTATGTGAGGCGATAAATGCAGTAACACACGCACACGCACACACACGCACACACACACACACACACACACACACACACACACACTGTTTGCCCAGATCAAGGCCGTGGCTCGGAGGGACCAGAAGAGATCAGGCACACAGAGCCTATGGAAATAGACGGCTTTGTCATCCAAACACCCACCTCTCTTCTCCAGAGACGTACAGTTATGGTATCTTCTCCAAGCAGTGTTTTTTTCCTCTTTCATCCTCCTGTTGTCTAACTGACATCTTACACACACACACACACACACACACACACACACACACACACACACACACACACATCTCTTCTACGTCTCTTTTATGTAGGGTTCGAATATGTTTTATTTTCATCATTGTTTCTGTTACAAAGCTGCCATACTACTGACATTGCACTGTAACTTACCAAACTTTAAGAAACATTGTGATGATTAAAAAAAAACAACTCCTAAAATACTGCAAAATAGAAAGGACTCTAATATTTTTTTTTTTTATCAGCATTCAATTGTTTTAAACATCTACTGGATACAAGGAACAATTGTAAGTGACCAAGCATGTACTCTGTGACAGGTTATTCCTTAATTATTAGAAATCTAAGGTATATACTTTATTGTATAAATGATGTTTCCAGTCCAAGAAGCTGATTGCAATTTGCTCAAAGTTACATTTGTTCAACCAAAATATGTAACAACCACCATAGTTGTATTACCGTATTTTCCGCACTATAAGGCGCACCTAAAAACCACAAATTTTCTCAAAAGCTGACAGTGCGCCTTATAACCCGGTGCGCTTTATATATGGATAAATATTAAGATTCATTTTCATAAAGTTTAGGTCTCGCAACTACGGTAAACAGCCGCCATCTTTTTTCCCCGTAGAAGAAGCGCGCGGTGCATGCTGGGATATGTGACGTTTCATTTCCATTTGTGTGTTTATGTAAAGACCCCAAAATGGCTCCTATTAAGTGTGTTGTCTGTCTAATTATAAATAATGCAGACGAGGCGTGTTAACTGAGTTCTCAACGTTTACTCACAGCGTGCTCATAACCACATTCTAACTCCCAGCATACAACAACGCTTCTCAGGGCTACCGCGCATGCTCGTAACTATCGTTGCATGCTGGGTAGTGTAGTTGTTATATTTGCTAGCTCATAACAGCACATTGAGAGACACGCTTACGCGCTTAATTCAATACTCGCCGTCATTCCGGGTGGATTGACAAAAGACCTCCAGCCGCTAGATATTGGTGTCAACAGGGCATTCGAAGCTAGACTGCTAACTGCGTGGGAACAATGGATGACAGAAGGCGAACACACCTTCACTAAGACGAGGAGGCAGCGCCAGACGACGCCAACATCTGCCAGTGGATCGTAAATTTGCCCAACTTTTCACTTCGGACACCGAAGACGAAGGATTTACGAATGAAGAATAACTTCAGAAAGTGAGCGCTATGTTTATTTTGTGTGTTGTGACATTAACGTTCGAGCAACATTATGTTGCTATTGCTCTGCACTATTTTGAATTTTACTATGTTTGTGATTGCACATTTGCGTACATTTTGGGAGTGAACAGAGTTGTTAGAACGCTGGTTTTTAATATATTATTAAAGTTTGACTGACCTATCTGACTGTTTTTTTGACATTCCCTTTAGCGCAGCGTAGGCGCGGCTTATAGTCCGGGGCGGCTTATTGGTGGACAAAGTTATGAAATATGCCATTCATTGAAGGTGCGGCTAATAATCCGGTGCGCCTTATAGTGCGGAAAATACGGTATTTAAAGTTTAAGTTAAAAAGTTAAAGTCCCCACGGTAGTCACACACACACACACTAGGTGTGGTGAAATTATCCTCTGCATTAGTATTATTTGCGGATAATACAACAGCGTTTTTTTCAGGAGAGAACACACAGAAGCTAATAAAAATAATAACAGAAGAAATTAGCAAATTAAAAACATGGTTTGACAAAAACAGACTATCCTTAAACCTCAGTAAAACTAAAAAAATATTTTCTGTAACAGTAGAAGAGAAAGTCAGAAACAAATACAAATAGATGGAATATAAATTGAAAGAGTAAATGAAACCAAATTTCTAGATATAATAATAGATGATAAAATGAACTGGAAATCTCATGTAAAAAAATATACAACATATAGTAGCAAGAAACACGTCAATAATGAATAAAGCATTTATGTTCTAGACCAAAGACTGTAAAAATGGGACCCATTGCCTCCCTGCTTGGCACTCAGCATCAAGGGTTTAAATCGGGGGTTAAATCACCAAATGATTCCCGAGCGCGGCCACCGCTGCTGCTCACTGCTCCCCTTACCTCATTGGGTCAAATGCAGAGGATAATTTCACCACACCAAGTGTGCGTGTGACTATCGTTGGGCCTTTAACTTTTTAGACCAAAAATCACTTCATATTCTTTACTGCTCGCTAGTGTTACCATATCTGAGTTATTGTGTAGAAATATGGGGAAATAACTACAAAAGTTCACTTCATTCATTAACCGTGTTACAAAAAAGATCAGTTAAAATAATACATAATGTTGGATATAGGACATACAAACCCTTTATTTATTAAATCAAAAATACTGAAATTCCACGACATAGTGAATTTGCAAACAGCTAAAATGATGCACAGAGCAAACTACAATCTGCTACCCAAGAATATACAACAGTTCTTCTCAAAAAAAGAGGGGAAATATAATCTTAGAGAAAAATGTAATTTAAAACATTTGTACGCACGTACAACACTTAAGACCTTCAGTATATCAGTATGTGGAATTAAATTATAGTTAAACGAAGAAATCAAACAATGTACTAATATGATCCACTTCAAGAAACTATTTTAAACTTAAAGTGTTTACAAAGTACAAAGAAGAAGAACCATGATAAACATTCTGAATTTAATTCATCCATCCATTCATTTTCCAGATACTCTTACTCATCTCACCATATGAAATATAACTTACTTCACTATTTATTATGTATTTATTTTTAATCGTATTACTTATGGAGTATATTGTGAATAAATTGAGAACAGGAAGTGGACAAAAGTGTTGGCCACTGCTATGTAAAAGAAAAGGGGTAGGATTAAATAAGCTCTGCTTCTTCCTACACTTAGGCAACTTTTTTTAAATATACCATATATCGCCGTTTGGAACTGTGGACCAGCTCTATACTCTCGGCAGGGTCCTTGAGGGTGCATGGGAGTTTGCCCAACCAGTCTACATGTGCTTTGTGGACTTGGAGAAGGCATTCGACCGTGTCCCTCGGGAAGTCCTGTGGGGAGTGCTCAGAGAGTATGGGGTTTCGGACTGTCTGATTGTGGCGGTCCGCTCCCTGTATGATCAGTGTCAGAGCTTGGTTCGCATTGCCGGCAGTAAGTCGGACACGTTTCCGGTGAGGGTTGGACTCCGCCAAGGCTGCCCTTTGTCACCGATTCTGTTCATAACTTTTATGGACAGAATTTCTAGGCGCAGTCAAGGCGTTGAGGGGATCCGGTTTGGTGGCTGCAGGATTAGGTCTCTGCTTTTTGCAGATGATTTGGTCCTGATGGCTTCATCTGGCCAGGATCTTCAGCTCTCACTGGATCGGTTCGCAGCTGAGTGTGAAGCGACTGGGATGAGAATCAGCACCTCCAAGTCCGAGTCCATGGTTCTCGCCCGGAAAAGGGTGGAGTGCCATCTCCGGGTTGGGGAGGAGATCTTGCCCCAAGTGGAGGAGTTCAAGTACCTCGGAGTCTTGTTCACGAGTGAGGGAAGAGTGGATCGTGAGATCGACAGGCGGATCGGTGCGGCGTCTTCAGTAATGCGGACGCTGTATCGATCCGTTGTGGTGAAGAAGGAGCTGAGCCGGAAGGCAAAGCTCTCAATTTACCGGTCGATCTACGTTCCCATCCTCACCTATGGTCATGAGCTTTGGGTTATGACCGAAAGGACAAGATCACGGGTACAAGCGGCCGAAATGAGTTTCCTCCGCCGGGTGGCGGGGCTCTCCCTTAGAGATAGGGTGAGAAGCTCTGTCATCCGGGGGGAGCTCAAAGTAAAGCCGCTGCTCCTCCGCATCGAGAGGAGCCAGATGAGGTGGTTCGGGCATCTGGTCAGGATGCCACCCGAGCGCCTCCCTAAGGAGGTGTTTAGGGCATGTCCGACCGGTAGGAGGCCACGAGGAAGACCCAGGACACGTTGGGAAGACTATGTCTCCCAGCTGGCCTGGGAACGCCTCGGGATCCCCCGGGAGGAGCTGGACGAAGTGGCTGGGGAGAGGGAAGTCTGGGCTTCCCTGCTTAGGCTGCTGCCCCCGCGACCCGACCTCGGATAAGCGGAAGAAGATGGATGGATGGATACCATATATCGCCGTTTGGACTGAAAATACTGCAGTATCAGTTTTGGCCTATATCACCCAGCCTTAGTTTGTGTTTATTTGGAACATGCGTGCATACAACATGATACATCACAATTTCAAGTTTCTCTATTCAACATGTTCGAAAAGGAGTAGGAAGGAGCTATCGCTAGCTGCTGTGCTTAATCGCTAACAGAACTGAACAAAATAAAGAGATGAGATTAGCGATAAAGTCGCTACAAGTAAAGGTATAGGTTTTCAAGCAAATTGGTGTAAATACAGCTCTAGTCACTCACCAATAAATGCAGTCGCTGACCAAATCATTGCATTACTCAGGAGTCGAGAAGTCGGCGGATGGCGCCATATTTTTTGGAAAAGTTTGTTGTGCTTCTCTGACGCACTATGTAAACACACAAGCTGAGCAAAAGGGAATGCAAAGGCGCATCAAAAGGCGGTATTGTCTCTAATATATACCCATTTCTAAAATATACCAGTATTACCTGGTATATTTGGGGCGGTATAGCTCGGTTGGTAGAGCGGCCGTGCCAGCAACTTCAGGGTTGCAGGTTCGATCCCCGCTTCCGCCATCCCAGTCACTGCCGTTGTGTCCTTGGGCAAGACACTTTACCCACCTGCTCCCAGTGCCACCCACACTGGTTTAAATGTAACTTAGATATTGGGTTTCACTGTGTAAAGCTATACTATAATTTACGGGGGATATTGATTTTTGAAATAGGTAAAGCAAGATTTAATATTAAATACAAATGTATTTCAGTTTTAGGAGTTAAATGGTGGAACAAGCTCAGTGATGAGCTGAAGACATGTACTTCTTTGTTAAGGTTTAAGAAAACATTGAAAGGTGAAATAATTGAAAATTATAAAATATAGTAACAATTACATTCATCCCATTGATTTTGATTTATTTTTGTAACGTTGATGTTCCAGGTAATCTTATTTTCAGTGAAGGTTTAGGATAGGCAAATATAAGCTTTGGCTTCAGCCTATTCCTTTTTCGGTCATGCTTTTTCTTTTCTTTTCTTTTCCTTTTGTGTATAAATATGTATGATTGTTAAATATGTATAGTCTGTACTCTTAAACTGGTCACACAAAATGGTTAATGGTTGATGGTTGATTATATGACCGAAATAAACATATTTAATTCAAACTTATTTCATTCAAAAAGCGCTTTGAGTCACTTGAGAAAAAGCGCTAAATGTAATTCACTTCACTTCACACTACCTCCAATACCGGTATACTGCCCAGCCCTAAACCACCACCAAGACCATGGCTATCTTATGTCACAATTAGTGATGTGTAAATGTGTATAGAACACTCACTACCTGTATTGACACTTCACTGATATTGTATTCATGTGTCATTATGGTCATCTTCTATCTGATGGATTAAAAAAGTCACTACATTTGACTTGCAAATAAAATAATAGTTTTTTTATTAAGATCCCCATTAACTGCTATTAATATATACAGGTAAAAGCCAGTAAATTAGAATATTTTGAAAAACTTGATTTATTTCAGTAATTGCATTCAAAAGGTGTAACTTGTACATTATATTTATTCATTACACACAGACTGATGCATTCAAATGTTTATTTCATTTAATTTTGATGATTTGAAGTGGCAACAAATGAAAATCCAAAATTCCGTGTGTCACAAAATTAGAATATTACTTAAGGCTAATACAAAAAAGGGATTTTTAGAAATGTTGGCCAACTGAAAAGTATGAAAATGAAAAATATGAGCATGTACAATACTCAATACTTGGTTGGAGCTCCTTTTGCCTCAATTACTGCGTTAATGCGGCGTGGCATGGAGTCGATGAGTTTCTGGCACTGCTCAGGTGTTATGAGAGCCCAGGTTGCTCTGATAGTGGCCTTCAACTCTTCTGCGTTTTTGGGTCTGGCATTCTGCATCTTCCTTTTCACAATACCCCACAGATTTTCTATGGGGCTAAGGTCAGGGGAGTTGGCGGGCCAATTTAGAACAGAAATACCATGGTCCGTAAACCAGGCACGGGTAGATTTTGCGCTGTGTGCAGGCGCCAAGTCCTGTTGGAACTTGAAATCTCCATCTCCATAGAGCAGGTCAGCAGCAGGAAGCATGAAGTGCTCTAAAACTTGCTGGTAGACGGCTGCGTTGACCCTGGATCTCAGGAAACAGAGTGGACCGACACCAGCAGATGACATGGCACCCCAAACCGTCACCCAACCATGCAAATTTTGCATTTCCTTTGGAAATCGAGGTCCCAGAGTCTGGAGGAAGACAGGAGAGGCACAGGATCCACGTTGCCTGAAGTCTAGTGTAAAGTTTCCACCATCAGTGATGGTTTGGGGTGCCATGTCATCTGCTGGTGTCGGTTTCATTAATGCATTATAAAAACATTCTTAATAAACTTTGGAAAAAATTCATCAATAATTTACATAACTGCTACTGTAGTGGTAGCTATTCTTCTTGGTGTCTAAAATAAAACATTAAAAAATGCTTTAAAGGCGGACTGCTCTGTCGTAGAATTTTGCCTATCATTCACAGTCCTTATGTGAGACAAGCACATATGTTTTTCATTGTTAATGCATTATAAAAACATTCTAAATAAACTTTGGAAAATAATCATCAATAATTTACATGATGTAAGTATATATGTAATGTAGTAACATTCATAATAACATGTCATATTTACATGATGTAAGTATATATGTAATGTAGTAACATTCATAATAACATGTAATATTTACATGATGTAAGTATATATGTTATGTAGTAACATTCATAATAACATGTAATATATACATGATGTAAATATATATGTAGTGTAGTAACATTCATAATAACATGTAATATATACATGATGTAAATATATATGTAATGTAGTAACATTCATAATAACATGTAATATATACATTATGTAAGTATACATGTAATGTAGTAACATTCATCATAACATGTAATATATACATGATGTAAATATATATGTAATGTAGTAACATTCATCATAACATGTAATATATACATGATGTAAATATATATGTCATGTAGTAACATTCATAATAACATGTAATATTAACATATTTTGTTCTCATTTTAAGCATACAGCGGCGCGGTAATTCCACAAATGTATCCTGACGTTGGCTTTTTCCATCAACAACACCACTGCCTACTACTCCCGGCAGACTTCGTAAACATAGTAAAACAATCACTGCTCTCACTGGGATGTTGACTGATGGGATGTTCATATCTTCCCGTTTAGATGAAGAATTAATCATAACCCTTGTGGGTGCAAACGAGCGTCTTTTTGTGTTTTTCTCGCAATCTCAAGTTTTAAGTTAGCTGTCAAAGTTGACCAACTTTTGGGTTTATGGTTACAACCTTCTACTATCCAGGTGAGAAACATGATTTATAATCTAGAATTAACTCAGCTCAGAAACGAGAGCCGCTCACCGGCTAAGGATGTTAATATACTATCATTAGCTAGTTACTTCTGTTATCAATGCGCCGCTAAAGTAAGTCCTCAACTTTAGCGGCGCAATATTTGGTTAATATTCAGGTTACGAAATGTATTGTTGGCACTTTTTGGATGTTTGTTATTGGATTTATGGGCGCAATAGGCACAATGACGTCATGACTCACATTAGCTCCGATGTTAGCTGACTTTTATTTACATTTATTTACTAGTTAGAATTCTTTCTTTTTTTTAAAGGCGTACAGTATGTGTTCTTGTCTCTAAGAAGGCTTTTAAATGATAGGCAAAATTCCAGTTAACCTTTAAGGCGAAAGGGAATACAACACACATATAACCCTAAGCCAGAGCTGGCCCAAGGCATAAGCGTACTAAGCGCTTGCTTAGGGCCCCGCGGCCACTAGGGGGCCCCCAAAAGCAATTAACAAAAAAATTCTCATTTTTTATTTTTTGTATGTACGAGTCTGACTGATGATTTCTAAATTATCAAAGATATATTATTGTACAAAAACACAATTTTAGGTCAACAGATTGCTGCTGCTGATCTAGGCCTAGTGATTCTTCCTGCCTCTCTTTAAATGTAAAGCTGCCTCTGCTGCACCTGTGACGTTTGCCGCCTGCTATGGCGTCAGTGCGTCACATTAGTGCCAAAAATCCGAGCGCATAAAAACTGTTATCGCGCGCTGATTCTCCACTTCATGCGCGCGCGCGACACCCTTTTGCGCGCGCGTGGTGCCTTTTTGCGCGCGCGCCGTCTCGGTCTGTGCGCTGGCATGTTTCGTTTTGGCACTTCTTTCTGATTGGTCAGGCGAAAAATGCTCAGAGCCAATCAGAAGTATAGCAGGGCGGGTCATTGTCAATATGTATCAAGATTGTTATAGGCGCAAAGTTTTCACTTCTTCTTGAACATTTGTTTTCTAATTTATGGAATTTATTTTGATTCAGCCATAAAATTAATGAAATAATCTTTGAATTTTGTTTTTAAAATGTTAAAAATAGCCTTTTAATAATGTATTCTGAAACAGTTTAAAATAATCAGAGAACTGACTAACACTGACCCTACACAACTATGTTGCACAATTAAGTCTTTTTTTTTTATAGCGAAAGAGGTAATTTCAACAGGTACAGCATCCTATGTCATATCCAGGGGCACCGAAAAGGGGGGGGTAAAGGAGACGGATTCTAGGGGCCCATGATGGAGGGGGGCCCAGAGAGGCCCCTAATGATGATGAAATTATAATACAGAAAAAATAATGACACTGTGTTGGGGGCCCTGTAAAGATTTTTTACATGGGGCCCAAAATCCCTAGCGGCGCCCCTGTTCATATCTACATGTAATAAGATTTGTAACAAGGCAAACCGTTTGAAAATTGGTCGAAAATCGAGCAAGTTATGGTAATTTAATTAGTACATGTACCATTGACATCAATGTAATGATTGAGGCTAGATGTCCGAGGTAAGATGGCTACAACGTTGCTACGCTGGAGAATGATTGGTCATATGAAAAATGCTCAGTGCCAATCAGAAAGGAGGGGCCGTCTAAGCATACCCGCCCCCAAAGTGCCAAAAAGAAACATGACAGCGCGAGGAGAGATGCCAGGAGTACACAGAGAGCGCACAGACCGAGACGGCGCGCGCGCAGAAAGGCACCGCGCGCGCGCAAAAGGGTGTCGCGCGCGCGCACGAAGTGGAGAATCAGCGCGCGATAACAGTTTTTATGCGTTCGGATTTTTGGCACTAATGTGACGCCATATCTTTCCTCTCAGATTCAGACAGGACTGAGCAGGTGATCAGAGGACCACTGTCTATTAAGGAGAACTTTTCATTCCCCAAACGGCATGATGGCCGAAGTTTTCATTATCATTATACCTACAGACAGCTAGTCAATGGGGAAAAAGTCAAGCGTAGCTGGCTGACTTATTCAAGAAGTAAAGATGCAGTCTATTGCTTTTGCTGCAAATTAATTTCCAAAAAGTCCTTAAAACTGGCAGCCGAGGGACAGCGGGATTGGGTCAACATAGGTGCACTGCTGAAACAGCATGAAAACAGTGAAGATCATTGTAGCAACATGGTGAAATGGAAGGAATTTGCCTTGCGTCTTTCAAAGGGGAAAACTATTGATGAATTTAACTTCAGTAGACTGCGCTCTCTTTGTACAAAGTAAACATTAAATATGAACAATTAACTAAAAATATAAACTAGTAATTAAAGACTAATATGTACAAGACTGATGAGACAAGATGACACTTTTACTGTAAATACAAAGCTTTATCACTTGGACTGTTCAACCCCAGGCCACTCTTGTAGCTGAATGTTTTCTACATTTTAAGATTAGGAACCATATGTGGCACTCTGGACTTCATTCGTTCATTCATTGGTATTATTTATGTTCTTAACTGGGCCACCCCCATATCTTTATAAATGACATGTCATTTGTAAAGACATGGCAGGCTGACAATAGGATAATGTAAACAACACTGCCAGAGCGGCAATGAGTTTATAGTAGGTGTGTGAATGATCAACAATCAATATTATTGGCAGAAATAGAGGGCCCCAAAATCAAATTTTGCTTAGGGCCCCATGGAGGCTTGGGCCGGCACTGCCCTAAGCCATACGTGACAATAACACCACATTCAACTTAAAGCAACAGCTCCACATTAAATATATGTAATAGTCTTGCACAATAGAACAGAAAAGTCCAAGCCCTAAAAAAGGTACACATTATTTGCATGCAAGAAGAATGTTGAGGAAGTTTTGATTGATTGATTGAGAAGTTTATTGACATCTTAAAGAATTTAATCCATGTAATGCTTTAAAAAGGCAAATGGATGGCACAAAAAGCCAAAAGGCTTGTTTCCATTGTGGTCCATTAAATTGTCATCACATTTGATACATTCAATAATAAATGATATATAACCTGTAACATGTATATAAAAAAATACGTAAAAAAATTGATAAATTATGTACATATACACAGTATACATGTCAGGTGATTTGAAAAACAATATATACAAAACATGGGGGGAGGGGTTTATACACTATGTACATGACACTATTTACATGACTATGCACATGTTGACTCCAAGAGTGTGCAAAACAGAATGAGAAAATATATATACACTATAACCACATATAAACCTGTTTGATGCTTCGGAAAGTTGCTATGGGGATACATTTTGGTTCAGATCAGGTAGAGGTTGAGCTCAGCCATGATTTTATGGCAGTTTCAAAATTTAGTAGGGAAGTTCGAATTTTAAGGTCTGTTGGTAGTGCATTCCACTGTGTGGTGGCAAAATAGTAGAATGCATTTTTTCCCATGAGAGTCTTGAATTTGGGGGGGCCGAGGTCTGAGGAACTCCCTCTCGTGTAGTACCTGTGAGCATCACTTACTCTGGTGAAATAGTTCGACAGGTACTTGGGGACAGTTTCTCTGAGTATTTTGAATACCAGGCACGTTGCGATTTGGTGTACTCTTTCCTCAACTCTAAGCCATCCCAATTTGGTAAATTGGGCTTGAGTTAGGTGAGTCCTGTATGGGAGGTTGAGCAGGAGTCACACCAGCTTGTTTTGGGAAGTTTGCAGTTTTGTTTTAAGTTGACACCCATTCCGGATGCCTGGCCAATAGAAACGGACCATTACCTGGTGGAGTGTCTTATCATACCCCATGTGTCCGGCCATGGGGTGAACTTGCGCCGCCTGAAAAACCGTTTCCCGACGGCGTTTCGGCACAACAACTGGGTGATCTCCTCTCCGGTTTGAGTGTCACGACTCACTCGGTATAATCTATCTGTAATAATTGCGAAGTGAGGGAATACCCGCGCTGTTCCCGGGCGCACCAGCTGACCATCGATGGAAACCACCTGGTCCCAGGCCGCGCGCCTGCTGGACTGCTCGAGGGGGAAATCCTCCGTAGGGTGCCAGTGGGGGCTGGGGGGGCTTCCCGCGAAGCCCCCGCCGGTTCCCCCTCTGCAGTGTGGGATGAACCCGCGTCGCCGCTGAGAACTCCGCAGAAATTCTCCTTTCCTACTGGTCATGAACGCACCCCTACACGTGTCACTAAATTGTTAAACCCCGGCCAATTTGTATCCAGGATTAAGGTAAGTAAGTTGCGCACTTACAGCAACTTTGACACTATGCTTTTGCCCGCCGTATTGAATTTCCACCGGCACCACAGGGTATTCGTGCACATCCCCATGCACACATCTAACTCTCACCCGTGCTGCCTGCCTCAAACCAGGTTCTGGTGGATCATGGACTGCTCGCAGTCCCAATCCACCATCGCCCGGTATGTACTCCCTTGTATCCTTACCGGCATACAGTATGTATCACCCGAGGCCAGGGGAGGGCGCCGGAGGGCCGGCAACCCGGATCACCTGCCTCACCTCCACACGTGGAGGTTCCTGACGCACGTGACCGGGCTGCCCACGCCTCCAGCACGCCTGCCCAGGTGTTTGAGGGGCCGTATTCGCACCGTATTCGCAGCAGCCGGGACCTGCGAGGAAGCACACACTAAAGAGTCAATTGCGCGGCGCCGTGGAACCGGCGGCACCGCCTCCTCCCTCTGTGTGCTCGCTCTGCGCGGTGCTGGTGTTAGGCGCATTGGGTTCTGTGGGGAGAAAGCAGACACAGTCAAGTGCGCGGCGCCACGGGACCGGCGGCGTCGCCTCCTTCCGCTGCGCGCTCGGTCCGCGCAGTGTTGGTGCTGGGCGCTCGGCTGCCTCCCTGGTCGTCGCCCTTCGCGCCTCGCCCGGTGGTTCTCGGCGAGCTTTACCGCTGCTGCCAGGTCTCGGGGCCGGTGGTAGTGGACCCACGCCGCCGTTCGTGCTGGGATTGGTTCCAGGAACTGCTACACAAACTGCTCCACGAACTGCTCCAGGACCAGCCGCTCCATCATCTTCTTCACCCGGCTGCAGCCAGCGCGTCGCCGCCTCTCGCAGCTGCTTGCCAAGCACGAACGGGCGGTCCTCCGTCCCCAGACGCAACGCCCGGAACCGGCGTCGGTGGTCGTCGGCGGTGCGTCCGGTCCAGCACTGCCCTCCTCAGGTCTGGGAAGTGTAGGCGGGAGGCCGTCGGTAGTCTGAGCGTCGGTAGTCTGAGCGTCGGTAGTCTGAGCGCCGCTCGCTGCGCCTCCTCCGCCAGCAGCGGTAGGAGTCGCACTCCCCACTCTTTTTTTGGCCACGCGCATGCCTCCGCTGTGGCCACAAAAATGTCTATGAAGGCATGGGGGTCCTCCTTTTCCCCCATGCGCTGTATGGAGACGGCCGCTGATGTTGGCCGTGCCGCTCCCACCCGGTCCGCCAGTGCCTGCAGGATGTGGCTCTGCTGGGCCATTTGTTGGCGGACCGCCTCCAGCTGTCGGCGGCTGGCCGCTGTCACCTCTGCGAGAATGTTCGCCAACGCCGTCAGGGGGTCGGCTTCCATCTCCTTGGGTGGTCTGGCTTGTTGGGCGCCAAATTGTGGAGGTTGCCCTCCAGTGGGTTCTGCAGACCACCACACACTGCCCGGAGAGCCCGGATCAGAGTTACAACACTCTTTTATCTCCATGAAAACGTGCACGTGTTTTGCGCTCCAGTAAATGTTTTCTCAGCGTCTGCATCTCTCTCGCTCTCCCTCCAGCTCCAACAACGTGTCTCATCCCAGCTGTAGCTAATAAAGGCGACAGGTGATTAGATAACAAGGCCCACCTGGGCCATCTATGCACCTGTCGCTGTCTTCGAGGCCGGTCCTGGCACACCCCGTTCCGCTGCAGGCCCGCAGGCCACGCCCCCTCCACAGTATTCTTAATACAAAATAGGTAAAATTGTTGTTATTCTTTTCGAATCGAATCTTGAAAATTATGAATCCATTTAAAATCTGAAAAAAATGAATACAATTTGGATTTTAATTGATTTTTTTTGACCACTCCTAATTAGTGGTTAAACGTTAAATGCTAGCTAACATTAGTAGCTAAACTTTGCTAAATTGCTATGATTAGCTGACCCCACACAAAGTGTGTGTTAGGTATGGGCGTAGTTGACGTATTTACTTGCTAAAAGCCAGAAGAGGGCGGGGTATAATCCTCCCAACAACACTTTGGAAAGTAAGGGCCCTCTAGACATCCGTGTAAAGGTTGCAAACAGCCCTTTTAATAGCAAGTCTAAAGAAACAATTACCTTCCTAACAAAACTTAGGACAGTGCTCTAAATCTGGAGTGACTTTCTTGCCAACTATGCCTATCCAAGTCCATAAAACACATGTTGTAAAGACTTTGCAGCAATGTAGTAAAAGGTATTAAACGTACCCTTGTGATCATGAGTTATGTTGTTTAATAAAGGCCTGGAAAATTTTCGCCCACATGTCACAGTGAAGTTAATTCTTGGGCTTTTCCCCCCCAACATAATCCCTTTATCCTATTAGACGTTTATGTGAAATCTTGTCATAATCAACCCGTTCACTTTCTGTGACATCACTGTGGCTTTGACTTTTAACCTCCTACTTTTAATAACCTCAATCTTTTCTTCTCCCCTTCCATCAGTACCACTCTTATCATGTGTCATGTGTTTGAACTCCCTGTCCAACTGTATGTCCCTTGTAGTTTACTATGTAGGCATTGGAATTAAACTATGTATAAAACCTGTGCAGTCAAATTCTCATACTCTCAGAATGTGTTCAAAGCCGCCACGGACTCATCATAGCAATTTAATGTGTAGTATTGATGAACAAGCTCTCGTCCAAACAAGTGGCTTTGCCAAGCAAATTGTATGTCCCACTGAGCTGGAGCTACATTATTCGATCAGAAAACCTGTTATGGATCAAAATTTACATTTTCTGCCTGTAAAATATATATTCCCTCCTGGTTCTATAATGGTTAGACTTAGACTTCCTTTTTATTGTCATTCAAATTTGAACTTTACAGTACAGATAAGAACGGAATTTCGTTACATTAGCTCATGGGCCTGGGTCTGCGAGTTGTTGAAAATGTCTGTGAGAACCCCAGCCAGCTGGTCTGCACATCCCTTATGCACCTTGCCTGGAATGTCATCAGGTCCCGGTGCTTTCCGGGGGTTCACTCTCCTCAGGGTTTTCCGTACATCAGCTATGTCCAGGTTGAGCGGCTGCTCATCAGGGCGAGGGATGGATTTTCTCGCCGGAGTGGTGTTAAGTGCCTCAAACCTCGCGAAGTAGTTGTTAAGGTCATTTAGGAAGCTGATACTGTTGTCACAGGGACGGGGGGCAGATTTATAGTCCGTGATGACCTGTATGCCCTGCCACATTTGTTTAGTGTTTGTGGGGTTCTCGAAGAAGTCCTGCACTTTCTGACTGTAAGCATGCTTTGCAACCTTAATGGCACAATTCAGGTTAGCTCTGGCTGTTTTTAATGCTACCATGTCGCCAGACTTAAAAGCCTTGTTCCGAGCCTTCAGCATTGCATGTACCTCACTGTTCATCCAGGGTTTCTCGTTGGCCCGTGTGGGGATGTTCTTGATCACACTGACATCCTCCATGCACTTCTGAAGGTATGCGGACACAGACTCTGCATACTCCTCCACACATGTGTGATGATTTTCGGTGGCGGCTGCCTTGAACATGTCCCAGTCTGTGGTTTCGAAGCAGTCTTGTAATACTTCCATTGCTCCCTCTGGCCAGGTCCTCACCTGCTTCACTGTAGCTTGCTTCCTGATCAGCAGGGGCTTGTATGCAGGAATTAGCATCACAGATAGATGGTCTGAGGAGGTGGGGGCGTGGTGCAGCTTTATACGCATGTTTAATATTGCTGAACACCATATCCAGATTGGACATGTTCTGTTACACACATGCTGAGCCTTGTGAGAACATACACTATATTGCCAAAAGTATTTGGCCACCTGCTTTGACTCATGAACTTGAAGTGCCATCCCATTCCTTACCCATAGGGTTCAATATGATGTTGGTCCACCTTTTGCAACCATTACACCTTCAACTCTTCTGGGAAGGCTGTCCACAAGGTTGTGGAGTGTGTTTATAGGAATTTTACACCATTCTTCCAAAAGTGCATTGGTGGGGTCACACACTGTTGTTGGTCGAAAAGGCCTGGCTCTCAGACTATCCGGTTCAGGTCAGGACTCTGTGCAGACCAGTCAAGTTCATCCACACCAGACTCTGTCATCCATGTCTTTATTGACCTTGCTTTGTGCACTGGCACACAGTCATGTTGGAAGAGGAAGGGGCCCACTCCAAACTGTTCCCACAAGGTTGGGAGCATGGAATTGTCCAAAATGTTTTGGTATCCTGACGCATTCAAAGTTCCTTTCACTGGAACTAAGGGGCCACGCCCAACTCCTGAAAAACAACCCCACACCATAATTTCTCCTCCACCAAATTTCACACTCGGCACAATGCAGTCCGAAATGTACCGTTCTCCTGGAAACCTCCAAAGCCAGACTCGTCCATCAGATTGCCAGATGGAAAAGCGTGATTCATCACTCCAGAGAACGCTGAGCTCCTGAGAGCGGCCCATTCTTTCACAAATGTTTGTAGAAACAGTCTCCATGCCTAAGTGCTTGATTTTATACACCTGTGGCCGAGCCAAGTGGTTAGGACACCTGATTCTGATCATTTGGATGGGTGGCCAAATACTTTTGGCAATATAGTGTATAAGAAACTGTACATGAATATGTACACTCAACTTATCTCTTTTTATAACCAAAATGCACAGTTTCCATATATTTACCACCAATAAATCATTGAGCTTATGGCTCAAATTATCTAGAATTTCACCAGCTAAATGAAGGAAAACTTTGCAGAAACTCTTCTGGATCTGAGAAAACAAAATAAGACTGAGCATAAGTACACACATTGCACGTATATTGTTTTGACCTGAGATGCAAGTATCAGAACATTTTAAAAGAGCCCTAATATGCAACAATAAACTTTTCTTACCTATTGGTACCTGCTGTTGTGTATTTCAGATCTGCATAAGTCCCAGAGTTTTGGAATCCAGTCCAGGCATTGCAGAATTATTTATAAAACAATCTTGCATTCGTTCATACTTCTGGGAAACGAGCTGTTTGGTTTTTGCTTATTTGGTGGCGTTTTTGCCATGGGTGAGGTCAGGGAATTATCCATATAGGGTATACATTTACCCAAATGGCTTTGTAATCTGCATGAAATCAATAAGATCCTTCTTTTTTTGCTAAGGCAGACTTGTTCGTAAACGGACATGCATGCTCCGCTGTTGCCATTTCTAATACAAAGTAGCGTACGGTTCTAACTTATATTTATCAGTAGGCTTAATATAGAAGCGCTGAACACTACAACACAGATTGCAGGGAGAAGACACTGTCGAAGTGGAGCCACGTAAATAAGCCCACAAAACGGCACATTCTGAAGCGACTGTAGGCCATGCTTTTATGTTTTGTTTTGTTAGTGTTCTTCTGTGTTTTGTGTTAGTTCCTGTCCTTCGCTTTTAATTTGGTGGCTCTTCCGTTTTTTTTTATGTTTTCCCGTGGCTGCTTCATTTCTGTCCCAGAGCATTTCCCCTCACCTGTTTTCTGTTCGCAGTCAAGACTATGTAAGTTGATCCTTTTCCCTACGTTTGTCGTCAGGACATTATTATTGATTCTCTATTAACTGGTGACCATAGACGATCCTTTTGATGCTAAGCGCAAGTCGTACTTTGTTGACGCCGTCTTCTCCAAGTGTTATGCATTTTGTTTTGTTTTCGTCATAGCCTGTCCATTCAGAGCACTTCCCCGTTGCTCTCGCTTTTTGTTCGTTTTATCAATATATTTTTTTTTTTTACTGCACGCTGCTCCATCGTTCGTCTGCATCCTAATATTACAACAACCCCCTGCATCTTCCACAACACACCGTTTATCAACCCTTGACAGAGACGGTCAGTAAACGGTTTGAAGACAGTCTGTAAAATATAATCGTGCAACATTTTGACCAAAGAACCACCTTCACATGTTATGTAGACTACAAGGAAATGTTTTCAATGTAGAAAAGTAATACTACAACCCTTGAAATTGGGTTTATTATGTCACTTTTAATTGGCCCTAGTGTGTGAATGTGAGTGTGAATGTTGTCTGTCTATCTGTGTTGGCCCTGTGATGAGTTGGTGACTTGTCCAGGGTGTACACCGCCTTCCGCCCGATTGTAGCTGAGATAGGCTCCAGCGCCCCCCGCGACCCCGAAGGGATAAGCGGTAGAAAATGGATGGATGGATGGGCATCATGATAAATGATAGATTGTTGATCAACTATGAAATACCTTGCCTTACCTGCCTTGCTAATCTCAACAAAAACTTAAAAAAATACATAAACAGATAAACTCATGCTGATAACCTCCTAAGTCATAGATCTTGGGCCAACCCTGTGTCCTCTATCTCTTCATCTTTTTCCATCCATCAGTTCCCATACCACAACTGAGAGTTTGCTGTGCCCAACTCGGCCACCTGTTTGCAGGGTCAGCCAGAGTGCTGAGTGCCAGCGGTGGGTCATCCCAGAGTCGGGTTGACCGACAACAAGACCCGGAGTGTTGGTAGATGTCAGATGGAGGTGGGCCGGGAATGTAGAGCTTGTATCCTGCAGATTAAATTGATACTGTGTCGCCACACACACACAGGATGCGCTCTTCGACATGCCGCTAGCCTGTCCATGACTTTTTGACCTCGGGAAGTTCCGTGTTACTGTGCGTATGCGTGTCTAAAAAATATCTCGTAAAAGGGCCTTTTTGTTCTGATGTGTAATTGTAGCATAAACTTTTCACCCCTCTTTCTCATGTGATGTGATTAACACAGAGTAGGGGAAACACATTCGCCTTTCACCTGAACTGAGTGAGTGTTTTTTGTGTGTGTGTGTGTGTGTGTGTGTGTGTGTGTGTGTGTGTGTGTGTGTGCGCGCACGCACGTTTCTGAGCTAATAGCCATAAAAGCGGTGGGCTGTGGATTACATCTTGTTCAGATAATTATCTTTCCACCAGTCATTTCAAGGTCAGTCTTACAAATCTAGTAAATTACATTTACTGGCCAGCAAATAACACTTCAGTCTTGTGCACATGTCTCAAAATGTTCATTTAAAAAAAGATTATTGTTTTTGCAATATTGCAATCTCCTCTTCCCAATGTTTCCCTTCTGTTTATTTTAACCTCTTTTACGTCATTCATATTTATTAATCCTAAATGCCTGGGACAGGTATGTTTTTTTTATCTTTTAAGTCCATCTCGATCTAGTAAACCTGAATATACAGTGGAACATCGATTTACGAACCCTTCGTTGTACGAACTTTTCGATTACCAAACCACAGACCGATTAAAAATTACTTTGGTTTACAACATTGGTCTCCTTGTACGAACATTATGGGCAGTCTGATCTGTCTCCGGTGCTTATTCAGTCAACAGTGCTGCCGTTGGCTACTTTGTGTACTTTTAAAGTGTTTTAGCCTTTTTACAACATATTTCTATATTTGCTAGCTCAATGTAAGTCCAAAGAAAGCAATGGAAATGTGATGTATGGTTTGAAACATTCAGGAAGTGTCCACAGTGTTGTAGACACTGCCTATGTTTGAAGCGTACACTATTATACTAAAATATGGGCTGTTGTTGAGGTTGAAACCTATAATTCATATTTACATTATTTTTTTTACTGGGAAAGTTGCTTCACCATGTAAACGTTTTCTATTTACCAACCCCGTTTAAAAACAATTGAGTTCATAAATTGAGTTTCCACTCAGACCATGTGAATCAATGCAATAGTTTTGTCAACACGTCCATTCATAAATACAAAATATATATTTCTTACACAACAGCAAACTAGAACCACAATGATATAACTACAGTGGCACCTCCATTTAAGAGCTTAATTAGTTCTTGAACATGGTTTGTAAATCGAAAAGATCATATGGTGAAGCAGAGTTTCCCCTAAAAAAATAATGTACATTTGAGTAATTTGTTTTAGCCTCAACAGAAGTTCCTATTTTATATGAAAAAGGCACACTTTGAAGACACTGTAATATGCATACATATACAGTCATGGCCAACATAATTGGCACCCCTGCATTTCTGTCACATAATGCACCACTTCTCCCAGAAAATTGTTGAAATTACAAATGCTTTGGTATTCACATGTTTATTTCTTTTGTTTGCATTGGAACAACACACAAAAAAAAAAAGCCACATCTGGTGTTATTTTACGCAGAACTCCAAAAGTGGACTGGACACAATTATTGGCACATTTTCAAAATTGTAAGAAATAGTTGTATTCTAAGCATGTGATGCTCCTTTAATTTGTAATTAAACTCACTTGTAGCAAATAGCAGGTGCTGGCAATATAGAAATCACACTTGCAGCCAGTTAAAATGAGGAAAAGTTGACTCAACCTTTGTGTTGTGTGTACCACACTGAGCATGGAAAGAAAAAGAAGAGCAAATAACTCTCAGAAAATTTGAGAACTAAGATTGTGGAAAAGCATGGACAATCTCAAGGCTACAAGTCCATCTCCATCTAAATGTTCCTGTGTCTACTGTGTGCAATGTCATCAAGAAGTTTAAAGCCCATGGCACTGTAGCTAACCTCCCTGGACGTGGACAGAAGATAAAAAAATATGAAAAACTGCAACGAAGGCTTGTTAGAATTCTGGATAAAGAACCTCAATCCACTTCCAAACAAATTCAAGCTGACCTACAGACACAGGGTACAATAGTGTCGGCTCGCACTATCAGTCGCCATCTCAATGAAAAAGGGACACTATGGTAGGAGACCCAGGAGGACCCTGCTGCTGACACAGAGACGTAAAAAAGCAAGACTGAGGTTTGCAAAAACTTACCTGAAGAAGCCAAAATCCTTCTGGGAGAACGTCCTGTGGACAGATGAGACTAAAGTGGAGCTTTTTGGTAAAGCACAGCATCACACTGCCTACAGAAAACGAAATGAGGCCTTCAAAGAAAAGAACACCATACCTACAGTCAAACATGGTAGAGGTTCACTGATGTTTTGGGGTTGCTTTGCTGCTTCTGGTACCGGATGCCTTGACTGTGTGCATGGCATCATGAAATCTGAGAACTACAAAAGAATTGTGGGGCATAATGTAGGGCCCGGTGTCAGAAAGCTGGGTTTCCGACAGAGGTCATGGGTCTCCCGCAGGTCAACGACCCAAAGCATACTTCAAAAAGCACACAAACATGGCTTAAAGACAAAGCGCTAGAGAGTTCTGAAGTGGCCATTAATGAGTCCAGATCTAAATCCTATAGAACATATGTGTAAAGATCTAAAAACAGCAATTGCTAGAAGGCACCCTTCAAAACTGAGAGACCTAAGCAGTTTGTAAAAGAAGAGTGGTCCAAAAGTCCAGTAGCAAGGTGTAAGAAACTCATTGATGGTTACAGGAAGCAATTGATTTCAGTTATTTTTTCCAAAGAGTGTGCTACCAAATATTATGTTGAGGGTGCCAATCATTTTGATGTGTTTGTAAATCGAGGTTACTCAGTATTATTATCTTCGTCAAGGAATGCTTCTTCCTTCGAATACACAAGTTTAATGTGGAGATTTTATTATCAGTTGCTCTCCATAGGGTCAAACTTAACTCAATTGTCTGGACATTACTGGCAAAGAGATCCAGCTACAATCATTTTGACAAGCTCCCTTTTTAACAGCTGCAGTCTGTTGCACTTGTGTCCTTCTTTCCTTTATGGCTCTACCTCAAGACTGACAAGGAAATTATGTCTGATGTTTGGACCCAATTTAACAAGGCAGTGTGTGAAGGTGTGGGTACGTGCATATTTCTTAAAAGCAGTGTCTTGCATCTCAAGCCCCTCATTCTTAGATAATTGTGCAGCAAGTCCTCATAGACTCGCCTTTAACCTGAAAGCCAAGCTCATTGCAGCCCCCCAGGGAAAGAAACCTACCCCCACCAAACAAGGTGGAAAAAAAAAATAAAATCCTAAGTTGTCCTTGTGCATAAAAGTGGATTCTACTCTCTAACACCTTTTCAAATTAATATTTGTTATGAGCGCCATTCGGCCAAGCCCAGTTTCTGTTCCCTGCTTTTGTTCCTGTGTTTGATGTAATGGAGGCAAGGACAAAGAAGAGAGGGAGAAGAGTGTGTGAAAATGGTAGTTAAGTGGGCTTAAGGGCTCCTTCAGTAGCTTCTGAAAGGCCTGGACCTTGAATGGGACCCTCGCACCGCTAAGCTGTAGTGCAGTAAACAAGACAGGTCCAGCACAAAGGTGCATCTTAAATGAGCACAGACGCCCTCCTCCCCCTTTTTGACTCACCGCAGTCTTCCACCCAACTTTGACATCTGGCCAATCCCGAGATCTGTCCGAGTCCCCCCTCTTTACCCAACCCAAGTCCCTTTTGTTTTCACACGCCCTCATTTTCACTCACTCCTCTGGTGTTTGTGTTCGTACACCGGCGGGCCGGGTGGGGACATGGGTAGGTCTACCCTCGCCCGCCTGCCTCGCCATGCCTTGTCCCCAGTGCCTGGGCGTTTCGGCTCTTTTGTTTAGTTAATTGCAATGAGTATAATGTACTAGTCTCTCTTCGGCCCACAAAAGACAATTAGACAATCCCAAGAATTTAATGAGACACCAGCAGGCCCAATCCCCAGCACTGCCCTGCTCTCTGTGGGCACACACTGCGAGGAGGGCGGGGTGGTCATGTCTGTATCTGTTCTTCTGCATTGACCAGATTGTCGCTATGCCCATCAGAGAAATCCCCAGCCCGGATACAAACACAAATGACACACTGAAAAAAAATGTAAGTGCCCTCCTGGGATACTCGTCTTCATATGGCACAAATCCAGACGTGCTACTTTTGGGATTTTCCTCTGAGAACGTCTTCCCGGATAAAACAGGACTTCCTGGGAATGTCCATGTAATTATTAAGAGTGATTATCCTGTTGGCTCAGTGAAAGGACAGAGCACTTGACAGTGTCATCCCCAAAAGGAAGAAGGATTGCTCGAGGGGGCTGGGTGATAGACCAAACCCCGGGTGGCCCTTATAAGGACTTCGCCCCACTCTTTTCTTTTGCTCCATTGTGGTCCCCTTGTTCCTCTTGTATTCTTCCGACATACGTTTTATCCATTTCTCCACCCTCTGCAAGACCTATCGCAGGCTCATGCCAAGATAAAGCCGAATTTAAACGCAAGGAATTATTCATAAATGACTCATTATATCTCGCTTAACCTTTCAGAGAGATTAATTAATAATCATATCAATATGCCGTTGTTAAGTGGCTGTAATTCACAGTCTTAAACCTACACGTGACAGAAAAGAGGGCTTTTTTTTAAAATTCCACATCCATCTTATTTTCCTCATCTCTTTCCATTTTTGTTTCCCCCCGTCATTCGTCTCCCTTTTTCTTCCACGACTAATCATGGTGTTACAACAAAAGACAGAGCTTCATTATTGCATGTGTGCGTCCCACAAGAAAGGAAATGAGAAGGGGACAGAGGGTGGCCCAGGCCTGACACTGCACTATTAATCTTCCAGTAAAGCCTTGTCAGGCAGAAACGGACACAAATGGATCACTCCCATTAACTGGCAGAGTGTAGGTAAGGGCTTTAACAAGCGTTTACCAGAGTCCATTTTCTCACTAATGAAGAGGGGGAATACGCAACATCCCGGCCAAAGCTGCCAGACCACACTTTAGGTCCAGATGACGGGCAAAATAATATGTGGGGGCATGGATGACATATTTCATCAGACACAGTATAATGTAAAAGCTTTTTTAGGCCTTACCCCAAACGCTAAGGTGGAAAAAAAGGCGATCCTGCAAATCTTTGAAATTCAGACAAGATCTTTAAATTGTGCTTCTCAGTGTGATTTAGAGGAAGTCAAAAAAATATCTCAAGGCATAATGCAGAACTCCATTTTTTACAATCTCCTTCAGCTTACATAATATGCATCCTGTTACTGATGTCTGAACGGTTTCACAGTCTTTCAAGTAAAGACAGTAAGGCTGTACGATTGGGTGCATTTGGAGAAAACAAGTTCACATACTTTTATGTGAATCTCATAACCGCATGCCAGCTAAGATGCAAACAGCCACATTGCATTCACACTAACAGTTTGTCCTGTGATCCATCTTTCAAATCATGTCCATGCCACCCTGAAACTTGCTGGTAATTATACAGCAGGGGTGCACACACTTTTTCAGCAGGCGAGCTACTTTTCAAATGACCAAGTCAAGGTGATCTACTTCATTTTCATATATTATATGTATATATATGTATATATATATATATATATATATATATATATATATATATATATATATATATATATATATATATATATATATATATATATATATATATAGTCATGGTCAAAAGTTTACATACACTTGTAAAGAACATAATGTCATGGCTGTCTTGAGTTTCCAATAATTTCTACAACTCTTATTTTTTTGTGATAGAGTGATTGGAGCACATATTTGTTTGTCACAAAAAGACATTCAATAAGTTTGGTTCTTTTATGAATTTATTATGGGTCTACTGAAAATGTGATCAAATCTGCTGGGTCAAAAGTATACATACAGTAATGTTAATATTTGGTTACATGTCCCTTGGCAAGTTTCTCTGCAATAAGGCACTTTCGGTAGCCATCCACAAACTTCTGGCAAACTTCTGGTTGAATTGTTCCCCACTCCTCTTGACACAATTGGTGCAGTTCAGCTAAATTTGTTGGTTTTCTGACATTGACTTGTTTCTTCAGCATTGTCCACACGGTTAAGTCAGGACTTTGGAAAGGCCATTCTAAAACCTAAATTCTAGCCTGATTTAGCCATTCCTTTACCACTTTTGACGTGTGTTTGGCGTGATTGTCCTGTTGGAACACCCAACTGCACCCTAGACCCAACCTCCGTGCTGATGATTTTAGGTTGTCCTGAAGAATTTGGAGGTAATACTCCTTTTTCATAGTCTCATTTACTCTCTGTAAAACACCAGTTCCATTGGCAGCAAAACAGGCCCAGAGCATAATATTACCACCACCATGCTTGACGGTAGGTGTGGTGTTCCTGGGATTAAAGGCCTCACCTTTTCTCTTCCAAACATATTGCTGGGTATTGTGGCCAAACAGATCAATTTTTGTTTCATCTGACCACAGAACTTTGCTCCAGAATGTCTTATATTTGTCTATGTGATGTTAAACAGTGTAGTGTAAAACAATAACATTCACTTTAGTGTATTTCAACTTTTACTTTCTGACAAGCAGTGTCCTCCACAGTGGACATGTTTCTATCAGTCTGGATAAGTTTCTGTATAAAAAAAGTTAACTAACAATTTAACTTTTTATAATGTAAACAGCTCACAAACTGATGTTTGGCTTTGCTGGCTTCAAATATATTTTCTGGATCACTGTTTATGAAGAGGCGACTTGTCTAGGTTGTACGCTGCCTTTCGCCCAAGTGCAGCTCAATAGCCACCTGCCCCCCATCAAGTAGTTTTTCAGTTTCCTCATATTCCCCACGTTTCTTGGATGATTACCTCTGTACTGTGGCTCTGTATCGCCTTGAAAACGCTTGAGTCGAAAGTATTGCTTTGCAGAACACAGACTTTCTTACCTCTGCCAAAATGTTATATTTTTTACCAAGGTTTGTTTGTCTGTTTGTTAGCAACATAACTTAAATAGTTCTGGAAAGATGTTAAATTTTTTTAGGAAATGTCTTTAAAACACAATTTCTCTTATCTACTACGAACACACGTTCCAGGCCCCCACCTTGGTGCCCCACGCCGTGCAAAGGATTCTGGGAGATTATTTTCCGACCCGGCCAACGCTAAAGCGCCGGGAAAAACTACACACGTTTTTGTTTGATACCGTCAGGTGTCACAGTATTTTTGTGGGGATTTTGAAACCAAAATACAGCGGTATTTACAACACCATTACACCCCTATTAATTGTCCTTGTACAGCAAAGTGATAGAATCATGATAGGGTAAGCAAGGTTGCTTAAAAACATGCTGACTGGTTGCTGGGGAGATTCCTGTCTGCTGCAACATTAAGCTGCCCTTTAGCAAACATCTGAGAGACTGAAAAACAGTATTGTCATCCCCTCTGGGGATTAAAATAAATATTTGAAAAATAATAATTGCAAAATGACCCCTCGTGTTATGGTGGATCAGTAAAATCCTGTGGATTGTCATAGTCAATATAAGTCAAGATAAGAACAATGATGATAAAAAATAACATTTTCAATTAAGAAAATTATCAAGGAAAATGATTGCAATACAGTATATAAAAGTGGGAATAAATATCAATATGGCAATATATGGCCATACTTTCTCGAGCAATATAATGTATGTTTAATGTCTTAATAAATATTGTTTTATTCATATTCATTTTTATTTTTTTTTGTATAAAATATGTTTTTTTTTTATTTGGAAGTCATGTTTGGGCGAAATGTATAGCTCAAGATTGACTTCCCCATATTTGCTGTACTACTACCTGCTTTGCAGGTTAGTGGTAAGCAAGGCAGAGCAATAAATCAATAACAGTAGAGGACATTTTTGTTGTGACATTTAAGTGGCAGGAAACTTGATCCACTGTGTGTACAATTGCAATACATGCAAACTGATTATTTGAATGACATTATTGTGTGACTAAGTCTGTTTCATGAATTATTTTTGGCATCCTGTGTTATACAACTTACCGTACATGTATAAATTAACTGGGTAGAATATCGCAATATCTCATATTATCTCACCTACTACAATAGAGCAATACTTAATCGCATCGCGACTCAGTTATTGTGATATGTATCGTATTGTGAGGTCAATGGCAATATCCAGCCCTTACTGGATGTATCATATTTAAAAAATTGCTTAAGTAATAGCAGTTGCTTCAAAAAGTGTCAGGGGATATAGCGTATTTATGAATTATGTTACTTTATTCATTAGATCAGAGAGGTTTAAACAGCTCAAGCACCAACATATCTGAGTTATTGTGCAGAAAGAAATAAGGGGACATAACTACACAGGTACACTTCAATCACTAACCATGTTACAAAAAAGATCAGTTAGAATTAGGGATGTCCGATAATGGCTTTTTGCCGATATCCGATATTCCGATATTGTCCAACTCTTTAATTACCGATACCGATATCAACCGATATATGCAGTCGTGGAATTAACACATTATTATGCCTAATTTGGACATCCAGGTATGGTGAAGATAAGGTACTTTTTAAAAAATAATAATAAAATAAGATCAATAAATTAAAAACATTTTCTTGAATAAAAAATAAAATAAACAATATAAAAACAGTTACATAGAAACTAGTAATTAATGAAAATTTATAAAATTAACTGTTAAAGGTTAGTACTATTAGTGGACCAGCAGCACGCACAATCATGTGTGCTTACGGACTGTATCCCTTGCAGACTGTATTGATATATATTGATATATAATGTAGGAACCATAATATTAATAACAGGAAGAAACAACCCTTTTGTGTGAATGAGTGTAAATGGGGGAGGGAGGTTTTTTGGGTTGGTGCACTAATTGTAAGTTTATCTTGTGTTTTTTATGTTGATCTAATAAAAAAAAAACCAAAAAAACCAAAACAAAACAAAAAAAAACGATACCGATAATAAAAAAAAAACGATACCGATAATTTCCGATATTACATTTTAAGGCATTTATCGGACGATAATATTGGCAGGCCGATATTATCGGACATCTCTAGTTAGAATAATACATAATGTTGGATATAGAGAACATTCAAACCCTTTATTCATTGGATCGACAATACTGAAATTCCACAACAGTGAATTTGCAAACAGCTAAAATTATGTACAAAGCAAACTATAATCTGCTACCCAAGAATGTACAACCATTCTTCTCAACAAAAGAGGGGAAATATAATCTTAGAGAAAAATTTTATTTCAAAACATTTGTATGCACATACAACACTTAAGACATTGAGCATATCAGTATGTGGGATTTAATTATGGAATCATTAAGTAAAGAAATCAAACAATATACTAATATGATCCACTTCAAGAAACTCTTCAAACTTAAAGTGTTTACAAAGTACAAAGAAGAAGAACCATGATAAACATTCTGAATGTATTTCATCCATCTATTTATTTTCTAGATAATCTTATGTATCTCACCATATTAAATAAACTTTCTTCACTAATTATATATATTTTTTAATGTTATTATTACTTAGGGAGTATATTGTGATAAACTGAGAACAGGAAGTGAACAAAAATGTTAGCAACTGCTATGTAAAGGAAAAGGGGTAGGATTAAATAAGGTCTGCTTCTTCCTACTCTTTTTCAAACATGTTGAATAGAGACACTGGAAATGGTGATGTATCATGTTGTATGCATGCATGTTCCAAATAAACTCAAACTAAAAGAAAAAGCAAGATCCACGTTTATAAAGCAGCAGTTAAATGTTTGGACACACATACTTAATGCTGTCAAAGACAAGATATGTCCAACATTTTGCCTTTTTATTGTTTTGTCATGCATTGACATTCCACTGACTTATTAGTGATTTGGAACACAACTGACACAAATTACCTCTGCCACGGTCAAGTCAACAAAGTGGAATTTTTAACAACATTTATGTATTTTTTACTCTCGTCGCGCATATTCCCCCATCCATGGCTTCCATAACTGTGACTGAGTTATTGTTCTAATCGAGTCCCACAAGAGTTCCTTAATTAAGATGATGATTTTATTTGCATTTAACTCTTGGTCTATCAAGTCACACAATCAATGTTTGACATCATGGCTCTCTCTGTATTCCGAAAGCTCCCAAGGTAAAGTTAGAAGATATGAGGAAGAATTCATCTTCTTCATTCTCAGACATCCCCATCTAGCCCCATCTTTCCTCCCCCCCACACACACACACACACATTCACACACCCCAAACATTTTTAATTATATCTCCTCCCAAGTAGTGCGTCTCAGTAACCAAGGAGCTGACATTGATGCATGTGCTGATAAATCCGCAAACACTGGAAACAAGATTAACAAAGATTTTGAGAAGAGGGTGACAGCTAATTTTGCGCAGTGGTCCGCGCCTCGTTGAAGAGTGATGTTTTTGATAGAGCGAGCCGAGCCACGCCTGAGAATTCAAGGCAGGAAGCGGGGGGGTGATAGTAGTGCGAGCAGTTTAGCAAATTTGCACTTTTCAAATGTCTTTTTTTTAAATCTGCAATCTTGCTCCTCTATCGCCTAATTTGTCTGTCCTCGTAACTGAGAATTCAGTTTCCTTTCTTTTTTCCAGCATGATGTTCCAACCTAGTCCAGAAAATACCTCTTATTACTAAATGTAGCAGCGTGATATTAATATCATTATGGTGTAAATGTTGCGTTGCTAACTTTTGCAGGCAACGTAGAAGACATGACGATATATTATCGCAATAGTATTAATTGCAATTACAGCTCTGAAATTTATTTTGAAATGTTTGTTGGAAAAGAAGAGTATAATACATTTTCAGCTAAACAATCATTGTCAAACCATATAATAGAACTTAATGAAAGTGGAGCATCTGTATTTGAAATAGAATAGAAACTGAAATATTACTGAGTGAATGTCAAGTGCAGTTTTTGATGCAGTCTACTGTTGCTAAGTACATACAAACACTTTATTTATTAAATCACAATGATTGAAATTCAACAATTTGGTGCATTTGCAAACAGCTAAAATTATGCATAAAGCAAACTAGCCAAGAATGTACAACAATTCTTCTCAACAAAAGAGGAAAATCTCATTTAAAACATTCATATGCACGTACAACACTTAAAATCTTTAGCATATCTGTATGTGGAATTGAATTATGGAATGGATTAACCAAATAAATCAAAGAAAGCACCAATATGATTCAGTTTAAGAGACTGTTCAAACTACAAGTGTTCACAAAGTACACAGAACAAGAATTATGATGATTATTTATGTGTTTAATATTTGTTTGCTTACTATGGTATATTATTTATTTATTATTTATTTGTTCACTGTTCTGTTCCAGAGAACAAGGAAATTGGATAAAATTGCGATGGTATGAAAAGGGGTAGGGTTAAATAAGATCTGCTTCTTCCTACTCCTTTTCGGACGTGCTGTAATGAAACAACTGGAATTGTGTGATGCATTACATTGTATCGTATGCATGTTCCAAATAAACTGAAACTGACCTGAACTGAAGTAAGGGAGAAAACAACTGAAAAATGCAATCACTTAGTGGCTCAAGAAGATCACAACATAATTATTTAATTAAAATATTTTTTTTAGTAAGATTTTAAAAATAAGAAGAAAAACTGAATATTAGCACATTTTGGAGACTTAGTCACAGTTTGTGAAGAAGAGTGTTTTGAAGCTGTTGAAGTGTATTTTTGATCAATATTCTGCCTAAATTGTAATTTGTTTTCACATCAAAGTAAGATTATACCTGTGCTTCTATTATTTGTCATGCTAGCTAGCTGGTGTTGGTCATCTTTTGCATCTTCCTCAATAACACATTAGTATCACTAATGCCAGGTGCAAAGGGAGGTTGGTTCATGTCAAGAGTGCTATAACTTCACCTTGAATGAAAACATGTATGGTTGGTAGAGATGCGCGGATAGGCAATTTATTTCATCCGCAACCGCGGCAGAAAGTCGTCAACCATCCGCCATCCACCCGATGTAACGTTTGATCAGAACTGCATCCGCCCGCCATCCGCCCGTTGTTATATATCTAATATTAATTAAAAAAAAAAAAAAGGGTGAAAACTACGCGAATTGCACCTTGTGCAGACAAGATTTTTCGATCGGACACGGAGGAATTAGTGATGTAAAAGACCACGTTGGGACAAAAAAACACAAGTCTAATGCCGTTGCTAGCGATACAAGTGGAAAACTTTCAACGTTTTTCGTCGCCCAAACAGATTCTTTGGATGTGATAAATGCCGAAGTTTTATTTACGGAGGCAATAATTGAGCATGGACTTCCAATCGCACTGGCTGATCACATGGGACAGTTAATAATGTAATGCAACCTTTAAAAATCATTACGCGGTGATCGCGATCCCAAAAATAAACTTTTCTTGCATGATAATGTCCAGAAAAATTCGCTTTATATTACTATAGAGTCCTTTTAACGAATGAGTTTGATGGTTTATCACAAACCTTAAATGAAAGAAGTCCTTTGTTCTCCTGCACCATGGCCTTGCTTCGTGTTTGGTGCGCCATCCTGTCGGCTGTATTTCACAGCACGACATACTGTTAAAAGTGTTTATACTATTTATACTTTCAATTAACAAATTGAAGTCTTGTGAAAGGTTGACAGGATAACTGGCATTAACTGTCAAAATAATTTCAAACTATTGAAGTTAGCTTACAGAATAAACATGTCAATCAACCCATATGATTTTTGCTGTAATATTTTTGTTTTGAAAAGTCACTGTGACTGATAGAAAAGTGATGGTTTTAGCAACATTTTAACCTGTCTGAATGCTAATAATCATTTTGCGAGCAAGCAGGTAAGCTGCGCGGGCGGAGCGCGCGGAGTGACCCATGTTACGAGCCCCCGGCCACGGGGGTGGCGGGCTGCTTACCTGCTGCGCGTGACGCCGGCCGCGGCGAAGGCGGACGAGGCGGGGTGTCGGTGCGGTGGGCGCGGTAGTGACCCTGGACGTGCGTCGGGCCCTTCTCGCGGATCGCCTCAGCTACGGCTCCCAGTGGGGCCCTCTCGGGGGAAGGAGCCTCGGTCCCGGACCCCGGCGAGGCGTCCCTCCGCTCCGTAAAAGTGTCCATCTCTTTTTTTTTTTTTCTTCTGTTGTGGCATATGCTGCAGGTGCCTGCTCGTTTTTCGTATGTGGGTAACAACATTTAACTATGTATATATATTTCCCAATTGGTTTAACTGCCACCCGCAAAAAAAATAAAAAATAAAATAAAATAAAATATCTAATTAATCCGCCCGACCCGACCCGCGAGCGGATAAAATCTTATTTTTTAAAATTTCATCCGCCCGATCCGCGGATAATCCGCGGACTCCGCGGTTGTGTCCGCAAACCGCGCATCTCTAATGGTTGGTGCTCCCATACTCCTGTCTGCAAGCACGTTTAGCACGTCGGGCGATCTTCCTCCTCCACCGTGGCACTCGGTATTTTTATTGTAGGTGAAGCATTTCCAAACAGCCGATTTAAGAGGGAAAATGTCAGGGTACTCGCTCTTTCATGTTGAATTCACCCTGCAGAGCTGTGTGTAGCGGGATGGGTCCTGACATTGGCAATGAAGCCACTCATGATCTGAAGGATTTGTAACTTTTCACTTTGGATTATACCGTATGGACAATCAATATGAAGGACATGTTTTTAATACAAGGTATACCTTAAAGGGGAACTGCACTTTTTGGGTGGAATTTGAATTCATTAACAATAATTCTGTAAGTAAGAACAAATATGTTTTTCTTTTTTTTTTTAATGCATGTTAACTTGTAAATAAACATTACCAAAAGTCAGCCAACATTGAGAGTCACTCTATTCCTCCTATAAAACAAGTATATATGTAATGGAATAACATTCATAATAACATGTCATATTTATTTATTTTGCTCATTTTAAGCATATGGCAGCGTATTAATTTCATAGACGCATCGCTTTTCCCTTCATCAACTGCAAATACTACTAATCATGGCAGACTTCATGAGAGATAAAAACGCCTACTTTGGGACAAATGATGATTCCGAACCTTTTATATTTGAGCCTGAGAATACAGAGGATGAGCTGCAAGTTCTAAAGGCAGTGTGCTAAACAGATCCAGCTATAGTGAAACACTAAGCCTCATGTAGCAGTGTTGCAAAGATTTACAAACTGCAAACATAATAAAACAATTACTTAACGGCTGCTTTCACTGCGATGCTGACTGATGGGATGTTTATATCTTCCCATTTAGATAAAGAATTCATCATAATCCCTTACTAACATTTGAAAGAAAGTTGCCGCAAACAAGCGTCTGTAAGTCTATAAGTTGAATGTCAAAGTTGATCAACTTCACGACCTATGACCACATCCTTCTACTATACAGGATAGAGATGTCCGATAATGGCTTTTTTGCCGGTATCCGATATTTCGATATTGTCCAACTCTTAATTACCGATTCCGATATCAACCGATACCGATATCTACAGTCGTGGAATTAACATATTTTTATGCCTAATTTTGTTGTGATGCCCTGCTGGATGCATTAAACAATGTAACAAGGTTTTCCAAAATGAATCAACTCAAGTTATGGAAAAAAATGCCAACATGGCACTGCCATATTTATTATTGAAGTCACAAAGTGCAGTATATTTTTTAACATGCCTCAAAACAGCAGCTTGGAATTTGGGACATGCTGTCCCTGAGAGAGCATGAAGAGGTTGAGGTGAGCGGGGTTGGGGGGGTGGGGGTGTATATTGTAGCGTCCCGGAAGAGTTAGTACTGCAAGGGGTTCTGGGTATTTGTGCTGTTGTGTTTATGTTGTGTTACGGTGCGGATGTTCTCCCGAAATGTGTTTGTCATTCTTGTTTGGTGTGGGTTCACAGTGTGGCGCATATTTGTAACAGTGTTAAAGTTGTTTATACGGTCACCCTCAGTGTGACCTATATGGCTGTTGACCAAGTATGCAAGGCGTTCACTTGCGTGTGTGGAAAGCCGTATATATTATGTGATTGGACCGGCACGCAAAGGCAGTGCCTTTAAGGTTTATTGGCGCTCTGTACTTCTCCCTAAGTCAGTGTACCACTCCGTACAGCGGCGTTTTAAAAAGTCATAAATTTTACTTTTTGAAGCCGATACCGATAATTTCCGATATTACATTTTAAAGCTTTTATCGGCCGATAACATCTCTAATACAGGAGGGAGGCATGATTTATAATCTTGAATTAACTTTCTCCAGCTCGGAGGCGATGCAGCAGCTCAACAGCTCAGGATGTCAATATAGCAGCACAAGTGTGAATGTGAGGTCCAGGGTGTACCCCGCCTTCTGCCCGAACGCAGCTGAGATAGGCTCCAGCACCCCCTGCCACCCCAAAAGGGACAAGTGGTAGAAATGGATGGATGGGAAGCTAGTTAAGCTCTCTGCGATCACGGTGCCGCTGAAAGTCGTTTGTTTGCGTTAGTGTTTATAATATCGCTAACACTTGGTGTCATGAAATGGAGTATTGTTGGCGGGTTTTTTTTGGTGTTTACTCCGATTTGCTGCATTGTTAGGCATCTTGAATTTATTTTAGGACTTAGAGTGCATAAAAAAAGAAAACACATGTACAGTGGGGCAAAAAAGTATTTAGTCAGCCACCGATTGTGCAAGTTCTCCCACTTAAAATGATGACAGAGGTCTGTAATTTTCATCATAGGTACACTTCAACTGTGAGAGACAGAATGTGAAAAAAAAATCCAGGAATTCACATTGTAGGAATTTTAAAGAATTTATTTGTAAATTATGGTGGAAAATAAGTATTTGGTCACTTCAAACAAAGAAGATCTCTGGCTCTCACAGACCTGTAACTTCTTCTTTAAGAAGCTCTTCTGTCCTCCACTTGTTACCTGTATTAATGGCACCTGTTTGAACTGGTTATCTGTATAAAAGACACATGTCCACAGCCTCAAACAGTCAGACTCCAAACTCCACTATGGCCAAGACCAAAGAGCTGTCAAAGGACACCAGGAAAATAATTGTAGACCTGCACCAGACTGTGAAGAGTGAATCTACAATAGGCAAGCAGCTTGGTGTGAAAAAATCAACTGTGGGAGAAATGATCAGAAAATGGAAGACATACAAGACCACTGATAATCTCCCTCGATCTGGGGCTCCACGCAAGATCTCATCCCGTGGGGTCAAAATGATCATGAGAACGGTGAGTAAAAATCCCAGAACCACACGGGGGGACCTGGTGAATGACCTGCAGAGAGCTGGGACCAAAGTAACAAAGGTTACCATCAGTAACACACTACACCGACAGGGAATCAAATCCTGCAGTGCCAGACGTGTCCCCCTGCTTAAAACAGTGCATGTCCAGGCCCGTCTGAAGTTTGCCAGAGAGCACATGGATGATACAGCAGAGTATTGGGAGAATGTCATGTGGTCAGATGAAACCAAAATAGAACTTTTTGGTATAAACTCAACTCGTCGTGTTTGGAGGAAGAAGAATACTGAGTTGCATCCCAAGAACACCATACCTACTGTGAAGCATGGGGGTAGAAACATCATGCTTTGGGGCTGTTTTTCTGCTAAGGGGACAGGCCGACTGATCCGTGTTGAGGAAAGAATGAATGGGGCCATGTATCGTGAGATTTTAAGCCAAAACCTCCTTCCATCAGTGAGAGCTTTGAAGATGAAACGTGGCTGGGTCTTCCAGCATGACAATGATCCCAAACACACCGCCCGGGCAACGAAGGAGTGGCTCCGTAAGAAGCATATGAAAGTCCTGGAGTGGCCTAGCCAGTCTCCAGACCTCAACCCCATAGAAAATCTGTGCAGGGAGTTGAAAGTCTGTGTTGCTCGGCAACAGCCCCAAAACATCACTGCTCTCGAGAAGATCTGCATGGAGGAATGGGCCAAAATACCAGCTACTGTGTGTGCAAACCTGGTAAAGACCTATAGTAATCGTTTGACCTCTGTTATTGCCAACAAAGGTTATATTACAAAGTATTGAGTTGAATTTTTGTTATTGACCAAATACTTATTTTCCACCATAATTTTCAAATAAATTCTTTAAAAATCCTACAATGTGAATTCCTGGATTTTTTTTTTCACATTCTGTCTCTCACAGTTGAAGTGTACCTATGATGAAAATTACAGACCTCTGTCATCATTTTAAGTGGGAGAACTTGCACAATTGGTGGCTGACTAAATACTTTTTTGCCCCACTGTATGTTCTTGTCTTTCATAGGGATTGTAAATAATAGGCAACATTCTGAAAAAAGTGCAGTTCCCCTTTAAAACCGGTAACCGTTACTGTGTAGCTCCAGTAACAATAACGACATTTGCAAACTGCAATGACATCCTTATACAAGAAAATATTGTCAAATATGCCATTGTTAGATATATTAGAAAGAAGCATTTCTAACATGACATACAGTATGTTGTTACTTGTAATGGCCACCACATCCATGATGATGCAATGCAATCTTAAGCTTGGATAACCTTGAGTTTGAGTTTGAGTTTATTTCGAACATGCAAGCATACACATGATACATCACAATTTCCAGTTTCTCTTTTCAACATGTTCGAAAAGGAGTAGGAAGAAGCAGATCTTATTTAATCCTACCCCTTTTTCTTTTACATAACAGTTGCTAAAACTTTTGTTCACTTCCTGTTCTCAATTTATTCACTGTATACTCCATACGTAATCACAATAAAAATAAATGAATAATAATTGGTGAAGTAAGTCATATTACATATAATGAGATAAGTAAGATTATTTTGAGAATGAAAGAATGGATGGATGGAATAAATCCAGAATGTTTATCATGGTTCTTCTTCTTTGTACTTTGTAAACACTTTAAGTTTGAAGAGTTTCTTGAAGTGAATCATATTAGTACATTGTTTGATTGCTTTTCTTAATCCATTCAATAATTTAATTCCACATACTGATATACTGAAGGTCTTAAGTGTTGTACGTGCATACAGATGTTTTAAATTAAATTTTTCTCTGAGATTATATTTCTCCTCTTTTTTTGAGAAGAATTGTTGTATATTCTTGGCTAGCAGATTATAGTTTGCTTTATGTATAATTTTAGCTGTTTGATTCAATAAATACATGATTTGTATGTTCTCTATATCCAACATTATGTACTATTCTAACTGATCTTTTTTGTAACACCGTTAATGAATGAAGTGTACTTTTGTAGTTATTTCCCCATATCTCTACACAGTAACTCAGATATGGTAACACTAGCGAGCAGTAGAGCATATGAAGTGATTTTTGGTCTAGAACATGTTTTGCTTTATTCACTATTGATGAGTTTCTTGCTACTTTATGTTGTATATTTTTTACACGAGATTTCCAGTTCAATTTATCATCAATCATTATACCTAGGAATTTGGTTTCATTTACTCTTTCAATTTCTATTCCGTCTATTTGTATTTGTGTTTGACTTTCTCTTCTACTGTTACCAAATAGCATTATTTTAGTTTTACTGAGATTCAACAATAGTCTGTTTTTGTCAAACCATCTTTTGTAATTTGTTAATTTCTTATGTTATTAGGTCCTAGTATTGATCCCTGAGGTACGCCACAGGATATATTTAGCGTTGTAGATGTGTGTTCGCCTAGCTTCACGTATTGTTTCCTGTTTGTTAGATAACTTCTTATCCAGTTTAAGACTAACCCTCTGATGCCGTATCGTTCTAGTTTTTTGATTAAAATATTGTGATTAATTGTGTCAAATGCTTTAGTTAGATCCATAAACACTGTTGCCGTACATTTTTTACTATCTATTGCATTGGTAATTTCTTCTGTAATTTCAATTAAAGCCATTGAAGTTGAAACATTAGCTCTGTATCCATATTGGTTCTCTTCGAGTATTTTATTTTTGTTTGTGAAACTCTCTACTCTGTTATTGAACAGTTTTTCAATGATTTTAGAAAATTGTGGAAGTAAGGAAACAGGTCTATAGTTTGTAAATTGGTGTTTGTCTCCAGTCTTATAAATTGGTGCAACATTAGCTATTTTCATTTTGTTTGGAAATTTACCTGTTAGATATGATAGGTTACTAATATACCTTAATGGTCCTGAGATCTCTTCAATAACCTTTTTTATCGTTTCCATATCAATTCCGTTACAATCAGTTGTAGTCTTGGATTTGATTATAACTATTTCCTCCTGTGTCACATTACTGAGGAACATGGAGTTGGGATTTCGCTCTATGGTATCATTATAGTCCTCAATTGAAACTGGGTCTGGAATCCTTTCTTCCAATTTTGGTCCAATATTTACAAAGTAATTATTGAAGCTTTCAACTACTTCCTTTATGTTGTCATTCTTTTTATTTTCTTCCAATAAGTATTGGGGGTAATCCCTCTTAGTGCCATTTTTAATAATGCTATTGAGGATGCCCCATGTTGCTCTCATATTATTTTTATTCTTGTCCAATAATTCACTGTAATATTATTTTCTACATGATCGTAGTATGTTTGTTAACTTGTTTTTATAGTGTTTGTTTCATCTCTCTCCGACCTTCCCAGTGGGAGTTACAGGCAGTTTTGTAATTCTTTTCTCCCGAGGAGCAGTTTTTTCTCCGTTTTATTCAAAAAATTCTGTAGAGCGCAATTTTAGAATTTGGGGTTATTTTTTTTTATTAGATAACAGTTTTTGCCAGTCCTGATGTGTGCGTTCAGTTTGGTGAGTTTTGAAGCATGTTAAGGGGGTCAAATTACAGCTGAAAGAGGCAAAAGTGACTGATTTTACTAAAATTTAGTGTTGAAGGGGGAATAGTAAACTTCCTGTAGATTTTTGCCCGAGAAAATAAATTAATAAAATTTAAGTCTAAGTGAGACCTACATAGAGGTTTTTGTTTCATGTCTCTACGACATTCGTACGGGGAGTTAGAACAAGTTTACTTGGTAGGGGGCGCTAGAGCGCAATTTAGAGTTTTGGGGTTTGGTATTTTTACCAAAGAGTTTTGTTCGAGTTTTTTTATGTGTGCGTCAAATTTGGTGAGTTTTGGAGCATGTTAAGGGGGTCAAAGTACCGCGCAAAGCTGCGGAAGAATAAAGAAAGAATAAAGAATAATAATAATTAAAGCTGCAAGCAGCGTTGGACGGGCCCGCGTATTTGGCAGGTGCTAGTCCTAAGTGTCCCAATACTTTTGTCTACTTTTAGTCTGAAGTGTCCCAAGACTTTTGTCTAGTGTACCTACCTTGTCTGCATTGTGTGGGCACGTTGGTGCTTCCTGCTTTTGAGCAGCCATCTTAGAAAAACAGCACCGCAGGAGCATCAGTGCAGTGGGTCTTTGAAGGGTCATAAAATCAAAACCGGAGCACTTAATTAAAAAAGGCTTCTGTTGTTGTATTCACAAGGGTTCAATGTCTCTCCAGTGTTATTTTGAAGGCGAAACGACAAACGCGCTCAGAGGAGTTCGTTTTTGAAGGAAGGTGACCGGTTGTTACAAAAAAATTGTTTTGAAGGGGGAATAGCAAACATCCTGTAGATTTTTGCGGGGGGTTGTCAATTTATGAAATGTAGGTCTAAGTGAGACCTACATAGAGGTTTTTGTTTCATGTCTCTCCGACCTTCCCGGTGGGAGTTATAGGCAGTTTTGTGGTGTTTTACTTCCGAGGAGCAGTTTTTTGTCCGTTTTATTAAAAAATTGCTGTAGAGCACAATTTTTAGATTTGGGGTTAGGTTTTTTCATTAGATCACAGTTTTAGCCAGTCCTGATGTGTGTGTTCAGTTTGGTGAGTTTTGAAGCATGTTAAGGGGGTCAAATTACAGCTCAAAGAGTCAAAAGTGACTGTTTTTAGTACTTTTTTGTCTTGAAGGGGGAATTGCCAACTTCCTGTTGATTTTAGCCCGAAGAAGTACAATTGAAAAATGTAGGTCTAAGTCAGACCTACATAAAGGTTTTTGTTTCATGTCTCTCCGACCTTCCTAGTGGGAGTTACAGGCAGCGTAGTTTTGTCTTCTTCCTAGGGGGCGCTAGAGCGCAATTTTGATTTTTGGGGTTCGGTTTTTTTATTAAAAGGCAATTTTCGCAGGTCCTGATGTGTGGGTCAAATATGGTGAGTTTTGAAGCATGTTAAGTGGGTCAAATTAGTGCTCGAAGAGGCGGCGGAAGAAAAAAGAAAGAATAATAATAATTAAAGCTGCAAGCAGCGTTGGTCGGGCCCGCGTCTTTGGCAGGTGCTAGTCCTAAGTGTCCCAAGAGTTTTGTCAAGTTTAAGTCCCAAGTGTCCCAATACTTTAGGCCAGTGTAGGTGTCCCAATACTTTTGTCCAGTGTTAGTAATAAGTTTCCCAATACGGTTGTCTACTTGTAGTCGTAAGTGTCCCAATACTTTTGTGAAGTTGTAGTCCCAAGTGTCCCAATACTTTTGTCCATTTTTCGGCTGAAGTGTCCCAAGACTTTTGTCTAGTGTACCTACCTTGTCTGCATTGTGTGGGCACGTTGGTGCTTCCTGCTTTTGAGCAGCCATCTTAAAAAAACAGCACCGCAGGAGCATCAGTACAGCGGGTCTTTGAAGGGTCATAAAATCAAAACTGGAGCAGGTATCACAAAACGGTTCTGTTAATTTATGCACAAGGGTTTAATCTCTCTCCAGTGTTAGTTTGAAGCCGAAAGGACAAACGCGCTCAGAGGAGATAGTTTTAGAAGGAAGGTGACCGGTTTTTCCAAAAAAAATGTTTTGAAGGGGGAATAGCAAACATCCTGTAGATTTTTGCTGGGGGTTGTCAATTTATGAAATGTAGGTCTAAGTGAGACCTACATAGAGGTTTTTGTTTCATGTCTCTCCGATCTTTCCAGTGGGAGTTACAGGCAGTTTTGTAGTGTTTGTCTTCCGAGGAGCAGTTTTTTGTCCGTTTTATTAAAAAATTGCTGTAGAGCACAATTTTTAGATTTGGGGTTAGGTTTTTTCATTAGATCACAGTTTTAGCCAGTCCTGATGTGTGTGTTAAGTTTGGTGAGTTTTGAAGCATGTTAAGGGGGTCAAATTACAGCTCAAAGAGGCAAAAGTGACTGTTTTTAGTACTTTTTTGTCTTGAAGGGGGAATTGCCAACTTCCTGTAGATTTTAGCCCGACAATGTACAATTATGAAAGCTAGGTCTAAGTCAGACCTACATAGAGGTTTTTGTTTCATGTTTTTCCGACCTTCCTAGTGGGAGTTACAGGCAGTGTCCTTTTTTTGTTTTTATAGGGGGCGCTAGAGCGCAATTTTAATTTTTGAGGTTCGTTTGTTATAAAAAAGGCTATTTTCGCAGGTCCTGATGTGTGGGTCAAATTTGGTGAGTTTTGAAGCATGTTAAGTGGGTCAAATTAGTGCTCAAAGAGGCGGCGGAAGAATAAATATAAAGAACAAGAACAATTAAAGCTGCAAGCAGCGTTGTTCGGGCCCGCGTATTTGGCAGGTGCTAGTCCTAAGTGTCCCAATACTTTTGTCTACTTTTAGTCTGAAGTGTCCCAAGACTTTTGTCTAGTGTACCTACCTTGTCTGCATTGTGTGGGCACGTTGGTGCTTACTGCTTTTAAGCAGCCATCTTAAAAAAACAGCACCGCAGGAGCATCAGTGCAGCGGGTCTTTGAAGGGTCATAAAATCAAAACCGGAGCAGTTATAAAAAAACTGTTCTGTTAATCTATGCACAAGGGTTTAATCTCTCTCCTGTGTTATTTTGAAGGCGAAACGACAAACGCGCTCAGAGAAGATAGTTTTTGAAGGAAGGTGACCGGTTTTTACAAAAAAATTGTTTTGAAGGGGGAATAGCAAACATCCTGTAGATTTTTGCTGGGGGTTGTCAATTTATGAAATGTAGGTCTAAGTGAGACCTACATAGAGGTTTTTGTTTCATGTCTCTCCGACCTTCCCAGTGGGAGTTACAGGCAGTTTTGTCTTTTTTTTCATCCGAGGAGCAGTTTTTTGTCAGTTTGATTAAAAAATTGCTGTAGAGCACAATTTTTTGATTTGGGGTTAGGTTTTTTCATTATATCACAGTTTTAGCCAGTCCTGATGTGTGTGTTCAGTTTGGTGAGTTTTGAAGCATGTTAAGGGGGTCAAATTACAGCTCAAAGAGGCAAAACTGACTGTTTTTAGTACTTTTTTGTCTTGAAGGGGGAATTGCCAACTTCCTGTTGATTTTAGCCCGAAGACATACAATTATGAGAACTAGGTCTAAGTCAGACCTACATAGAGGTTTTTGTTTCATGTCTCTCCGACCTTCCTAGTGGGAGTTACAGGCAGTCTGTTTTTTTTTTTTCCTAGGGGGCGCTAGAGCGCAATTTTGATTTTTGGGGTTGGGTTTTTTCATCAAAAGACAATTTTCGCAGGTCCTGATGAGTGTGTCAAATTTGGTGAGTTTTGAAGCATGTTGAGTGGGTCAAATTAGTGTTCAAAGAGGCGGCGGAATAATAATAATAATAATAATAAAGAATAATAAAACCTTACAAATTCAATAGGTCCTTATGTCCCATTGCATAAGGACTCCCTGTGGGAGTCCTTTTGCAATGGGCCGTGCGGGCCCTAATTAAAGCTGCAAGCAGCGTTGGTCGGGCCCGCGTCTTTGGCAGGTGCTAGTCCTAAGTGTCCCAAGAGTTTTGTCAAGTTGAAGTCCCAAGTGTCCCAATATTGTGGCCAGTGTTAGTAATAAGTTAGCCAATACTGTTGTCTACTTGTAGTCGTAAGTGTCCCAATACTTTTGTGAAGTTGTAGTCCCAAGTGTCCCAATACTTTTGTCCATTTTTCGGCTGAAGTGTCCCAAGACTTTTGTCTAGTGTACCTACCTTGTCTGCATTGTGTGGGCACGTTAGTGCTTCCTGCTTTTAAGCAGCCATCTTAAAAAAACAGCACCGCAGCAGCATGAGTGCAGCGGGTCTTTGAAGGGTCATAAAATGAAAACCGGAGCACTTAATTAAAAAAGGCTTCTGTTGTTGTATTCACAAGGGTTCAATGTCTGTCCTGTGTTATTTTGAAGGCGAAACGACAAACGCGCTCAGAGGAGTACGATTTTGAAGGAAGGTGACCGGTTTTTCCAAAAAAATTGTTTAGAAGGGGGAATAGCAAACATCCTGTTGATTTTTGCGGGGGGTTGTCAATTTATGAAATGTAGGTCTAAGAGAGACCTACATAGAGGTTTTTGTTTCATGTCTCTCCGACCTTCCCAGTGGGAGTTACAGGCAGTTTTATAATTTTTTTATTCCGAGGAGCAGTTTTTTGTCCGTTTTATTCAAAAATTGCTGTGGAGCGCAATTTTTGAATTTGGGGTTAGGTTTTTTTATTAGATCATAGTTTTTGCCAGTCCTGATGTGTGTGTTAAGTTTGGTGAGTTTTGAAGCATGTTAAGGGGGTCAAATTACAGCTCAAAGAGGCAAAAGTGACTGTTTTTAGTACTTTTTTGTCTTGAAGGGGGAATTGCCAACTTCCTGTTGATTTTAGCCCGAAAATGTACAATTATAAAATGTAGGTCAAAGTCAGACCTACATAGAAGTATTTTTTTCATGTCTCTCCGACCTTCCTAGTGGGAGTTACAGGCAGTGTACTTTTTGTGTTGTTATAGGGGGCGCTAGAGCGCAATTTTAAAATTTGAGGTTCGTTTTCTTTAAAAAAGGCAATTTTCGCAGGTCCTGATGTGTGGGTCAAATTTGGTGAGTTTTGAAGCATGTTAAGTGGGTCAAATTAGTGCTCGAAGAGGCGGCGGAAAAATAAAGAAAGAAAGAAAGAATAATAATAAAACCTTACAATAACAATAGGTCCTTATGTCCCATTGCATAAGGACTCCCTGTGGGAGTCCTTTTGCAATGGGCCATGGCGGGCCCTAATAAAACGGACGAAATACAATAGGTCCTTATGTCCCATTGCATAAGGACTCCCTGTGGGAGTCCTTTTGCAATGGGCCATGGCGGGCCCTAATTAAAGCTGCAAGCAGCGTTGTTCGGGCCCGCGTATTTGGCAGGTGCTAGTCCTAAGTGTCCCAATACTTTTGTCTACTTTTAGTCTGAAGTGTCCCAAGACTTTTGTCTAGTGTACCTACCTTGTCTGCATTGTGTGGGCACGTTGGTGCTTCCTGCTTTTAAGCAGCCATGTAGAAAAAACAGCATTGCAGCAGCATCAGCGCTGCGGGTCTTTGAAGGGTCATAAAATCAAAACCGGAGCACTTAATTAAAAAGCGCTTCTGTTGTTGTATTCACAAGGGTTCAATGTCTCTCCTGTGTTATTTTGAAGGCGAAACGACAAACACGCTCAGAGGAGTTCGTTTTTGAAGGAAGGTGACCGGTTTTTACAAAAAAATTGTTTTGAAGGGGGAATAGCAAACTTCCTGTTGATTTTAGCTGGGGGTTGTCAATTTATGAAATGTCGGTCTAAGTAAGACCTATATTGAGGTCTTTGTTTCATGTCTCTTCGACCTTCCCAGTGGGAGTTACAGGCAGTTGTGTCAGTTTTTTCATCCGAGGAGCAGTTGTTTGTGCGTTTTATAAAAAAATTGCTGTAGAGCACAATTTTTAGATTTGGGGTTAGGTTTTTTCATTGGATCACAGTTTTAGCCAGTCCTGATGTGTGTGTTCAGTTTGGTGAGTTTTGAAGCATGTTAAGGGGGTCAAATTACAGCTCAAAGAGGCAAAAGCGACTGTTTTTAGTACTTTTTTGTATTGAAGGGGGAATTGCCAACTTACTGTTGATTTTAGCCCGAAGATGTACAATTATAAAATGTAGGTCTAAGTCAGACCTACATAGAAGTATTTTTTTCATGTCTCTCCGACCTTCCTAGTGGGAGTTACAGGCAGTGTACTTTTTGTGTTGTTATAGGGGGCGCTAGAGCGCAATTTTAAAATTTGAGGTTCGTTTTCTTTAAAAAAGGCAATTTTCGCAGGTCCTGATGTGTGGGTCAAATTTGGTGAGTTTTGAAGCATGTTAAGTGGGTCAAATTAGTGCTCGAAGAGGCGGCGGAAAAATAAAGAAAGAAAGAAAGAATAATAATAAAACCTTACAATAACAATAGGTCCTTATGTCCCATTGCATAAGGACTCCCTGTGGGAGTCCTTTTGCAATGGGCCATGGCGGGCCCTAATTAAAGCTGCAAGCAGCGTTGGTCGGGCCCGCGTATTTGGCAGGTGCTAGTCCTAAGTGTCCCAATACTTTTGTCTACTTTTAGTCTGAAGTGTCCCAATACTTTTGTCTAGTGTACCTACCTTGTCTGCATAGTGTGGGCACGTTGGTGCTTCCTGCTTTTGAGCAGCCATCTTAGAAAAACAGCACTGCAGGAGCATCAGTGCAGCGGGTCTTTGAAGGGTCATAAAATCAAAACCGGAGCAGGTATTACAAATCCCATCTATACTTTTAATCACAAGGGTTTTATCTCTCACCTGTGTTAATTTGAAGGCGAAACGACAAACGCTGTCAGAGGAGATAGATTTTGAAGGAAGGTGACGGGTTTTTACAAAAATGTTGTGTTGAAGGGGGAATAGCAAACATCCTGTTGATTTTTGCTGGGGGTTGTCAATTTATGAAATGTAGGTCTAAGTGAGACCTACATAGAGGTTTTTGTTTCATGTCTCTCCGACCTTCCCAGTGGGAGTTACAGGCAGTTTTGTAATGTTTTTCTTCCGAGGAGCAGTTTTTTATCAGTTTTATTCAAAAATTGCTGTAGAGCACAATTTTTGGATTTGGGGTTTGGTTTCTTCATTAGATCACAGTTTCAGCCAGTCCTGATGTGTGTGTTCAGTTTGGTGAGTTTTGAAGCATGTTAAGGGGGTAAAAATACAGCTGAAAGAGAAAAAAGTGACTGTTTTTAGTACTTTTTTGTATTGAAGGGGGAATTGCCAACTTCCTGTTGATTTTAGCCCGAAGACATACAATTATGAGAACTAGGTCTAAGTCAGACCTACATAGAGGTTTTTGTTTCATGTCTCTCCGACCTTCCTAGTGGGAGTTACAGGCAGTCTGTTTTTTTTTTTTCCTAGGGGGCGCTAGAGCGCAATTTTGATTTTTGGTGTTCGGTTTTTTTATCAAAAGACAATTTTCGCAGGTCCTGATAAGTGTGTCAAATATGGTGAGTTTTGAAGCATGTTGAGTGGGTCAAATTAGTGTTCGAAGAGGCGGCGGAATAATAATAATAATTAAAGCTGCAAGCAGCGTTGGTCGGGCCCGCGTATTTGGCAGGTGCTAGTCCTAAGTGTCCCAATACTTTTGTCTACTTTTAGTCTGAAGTGTCCCAAGACTTTTGTCTAGTGTACCTACCTTGTCTGCATTGTGTGGGCACGTTGGTGCTTCCTGCTTTTGAGCAGCCATCTTAGAAAAACAGCACCGCAGGAGCATCGGTGCAGCGGGTCTTTGAAGGGTCATAAAATCAAAACCGGAGCACTTAATTAAAAAACGCTTCTGTTAATCTATGCACAAGGGTTTAATCTCTGTCCTGTGTTAGTTTGAAGGCGAAACGACAAACGCGCTCAGAGGAGTACGATTTTGAAGGAAGGTGACCGGTTTTAACAAAAAAAATTTTTTGAAGGGGGAATAGCAAACTTCCTGTTGATTTTTGCTGGGGGTAGTCAATTTATGAAATGTAGGTCTAAGTGAGACCTACATAGATGTATTTGTTTCATGTCTCTCCGACCTTCCCAGTGGGAGTTACAGGCAGTTTTGTAGTATTTTTCTTCGTCGGAGCAGTTTTTTGTCCGTTTTATTCAAAAATTGCTGTAGAGCGCAATTTTTAGATTTGGGGTTCGGTTTTTTCATTATATCACAGTTTTAGTCAGTCCTGATATGTGTGTTAAGTTTGGTGAGTTTTGAAGCATGTTAAGGGGGTCAAATTGCAGGTCAAAGAGGCAAAAGTGACTGTTTTTAGTACTTTTTTGTCTTGAAGGGGGAATTGCCAACTTCCTGTTGATTTTGGCCCGAGAATGTACCATTAATGAAATGTAGGTGTAAGTCAGACCTACATAGAGGTTTTTGTTTCATGTCTCTCCGACCTTCCTAGTGGGAGTTACAGGCAGTCTAGTTTTTTTTTTTCCTAGGGGGCGCTAGAGTGCAATTTTTATTTTTGGGGTTTGGTTTTTTTATCAAAAGGCAATTTTCGCAGGTCCTGATGTGTGGGTCAAATATGGTGAGTTTTGAAGCATGTTAAGTGGGTCAAATTAGTGCTCGAAGAGGCGGCCGGTATAATAATAATAATAATAAAACGGACGAATAACAATAGGTCCTTATGTCCCATTGCATAAGGACTCCCTGTGGGAGTCCTTTTGCAATGGGCCACTGCGGGCCCTAATAAAACCTTACAATAACAATAGGTCCTTATGTCCCATTGCATAAGGACTCCCTGTGGGAGTCCTTTTGCAATGGGCCACTGCGGGCCCTAATAATAAAACCTTAGAATAACAATAGGTCCTTATGTCCCATTGCATAAGGACTCCCTGTGGGAGTCCTTTTGCAATGGGCCATGGCGGGCCCTAATAATAAAACCTTAGAATAACAATAGGTCCTTATGTCCCATTGCATAAGGACTCCCTGTGGGAGTCCTTTTGCAATGGGCCATTGCGGGCCCTAATTAAAGCTGCAAGCAGCATTGGTCGGGCCCGCGTATTTGGCAGGTGCTAGTCCTAAGTGTCCCAATACTTTTGTCTACTTTTAGTCTGAAGTGTCCCAAGACTTTTGTGTAGTGTACCTACCTTGTCTGCATTGTGTGGGCACGTTGGTGCTTCCTGCTTTTAAGCAGCCATCTTAAAAAACCAGCACCGCAGCAGCATGAGTGCAGCGGGTCTTTGAAGGGTCATAAAATCAAAACCGGAGCACTTAATTAAAAAGCGCTTCTGTTGTTGTATTCACAAGGGTTCAATCTCTCTCCTGTGTTAGTTTGAAGGCGAAACGACAAACGCGCTCAGAGGAGTTCGTTTTTGAAGGAAGGTGACCGGTTATTACAAAAAAATTGTTTTGAAGGGGGAATAGCAAACTTCCTGTAGATTAAATAAAGTTGATTTGATTTGATTTGATTTGTACTTAATTTCTGCCTCTGTAGTTCTTTGTGCTATGGATTTTCTATACAGTGTATTCTTCTTCTTACAAGCATTGTTTAATCCTTTTGTCCTCCATGGTTGATTATTCTTTCTCTGCTTACTACTGAGTTGTTTCCATGGACAATGTTTGTCATAAAGTATTATGAACTTGTTTAAGAAATGTTCATTTGCTTCATCAACCTCTTTTTCATTGTACACATTGTCCCAATCTTGCTTTTGTAGTTACATTTTGAAAGCAATCATCCTCTTCTCTGTGCACAGTCTTCGAAATCTCCTTTTGTCTTCCATGTTCTTCTTGTAGTTTCCATCATATATTGTAAAAACTGGCAGATGATCACTAACGTCGGTTATAAGTAGACCACTTGTAGTGTTATTATCAAAATCCTTAGCCGGCTTAGTGTAGAAGGGGCCTTACATTAGTATCATTCAATTATGCAAATGTACCCGATGAGTCCGTTTCACGCTGTCTTGAATACCTATGGCGCGCTGTTTGTGTGTTCCGGCCCAATCGGCGGGATCTAATCAGCAGTGTGTACCGCGGTGTCGGTGACATGCCACTCTAGACCCGTGGCCCGGGTGTCTCTGAACCGGCTGTCAACCCACTGAGACAACGATACCCACTCCTGAGAGAAAGATATCAGTCTGCCTCATCACACACACACACACACACACACACACACACACACACACACACACACACACACACACACACACACACACACACACACACACAGGACAGAGAAGGAGATAACAATCATACTTCCACAGCTGATTTCCTATTTCCTCCTCACACCGTCCAACCGCCTTCTTTCCTCCTCACTGCAGCCAATTTCAGGTCCATACAGTAGAAAACAGCTTGCAGATTTCTTTTGTTCTTTTTTTTTCCCCCCCCCCTGACAACTTTTTTTTTTTTCCTCTCTCCCACCCCTACCTCCTTATGGTGACGTCTCCTTTCTCAGAATTGATCGCACCCCCCGTTTCTTCATTTGCGGGCGTCTTGACAGCTTCTTTCACGTCGTCTTTGTCCATTCCTCCGTCTCCCTCTCTCTCTCTCTGTGTGTCTCTTCTGCCCCCCTCCATCTGCTTTCGCTTCGCCTTGCTCCTATCCCAACTTGATAATGAGGAATGCGGTGTGACCCTGACCTCCATTGGCCCCGCCACCACCTCCGACCCTTCCAGGTGACCCCCGGTCGCTGTTTTGACAGTTTGATTAATTACCTACGGTTATGATTTATGAGAAAAGCGGTATGTAAAAATAATAGACAACAGGTGGTCTTTAAAAAAAAAAAAAAAAAAAAAAAAAAATTGAAAAGGCCTTCAAGTGAGGATTGTGGTACTGGACTGGAGTTTGTGTGAAGGAGAAGCCTTGATGTGTTCTACAGCTGCTTTTCATGGTTAATTGCTTTCAACTGTTTTTGAAGCCTGCGTCAGGTTAATAGGAAAATGTCTACTGGTCCCAAGTTTTTTTTTTTTTCTTCGTTAGCTTCCCGTAGTATGGCTGCTCAGGGAAAGGATGAAGGGGATTCCAGCATACGTATCCCTGCGTGTGCTGTGGAGCGTAAAGCCGACCATGTGGTAATGACACTTCTGAAGACGCACGTGCTCAAATATTCCTCTTCCTGGTCGCGTACTGTGGAAATAAGCGGAGTGAATGACAGGATGGAGCAGCCTCGGTGTTTACCGTTCACACTTCAAACACAGCCCGTGATTGGCTGTGGCAACCTCTAAGACCTGTGGCGCAGCGCCACTTAGAAGGAGGTCACTCGCTGTCGGACCGTGCGTGTAAGTGCGTGTGGGGTTATGGTAATCCAGGTGTGCTCGTACTGATTATTATTTGCACTCTCAATGGAGACAATGAAGTGAATGGGGAATTTATTGCAGATAGATGCAACATAGCACTGGGGTTGTACGGTATACCAAGACGAGTGTAGTAACGCGGTACTAATGAATCAAAAACGGTACTATACTCTGTTTGAAAAAGTACCCGTTCCCCAATTTTTATTTTTTATTTTTTAACGGGCATGACGGCGCGTCGGCGCGTCGTCACGTCGTGACATTGCCGGTTTTACGAGCAGAGAAGCACGTTCGACAGCGCACACACACGGAGCACTTACAAGCAGACACAGTGTGTAGACAGAAAAGGGAGAATGGATGCATTGTGTTCTACAAACTAAAGATAAAAGGTGAAGTTATAACACTGAAACGCCCTCAGGAAGAGGTGCTTTAACACATGGCTAGCTAACTAGCAGCTAACATTCATCCACAGTGTGAGTGTTAGAGCTACTTTTAAATCACTAATCCTGGCCTCCATGGCGTCAAATAAAGTGAGTTTCTTACAGGTACCATTATCACTGCAGGACGAGGAATAGCTAAACATGCTTCACTACACACCGTAGGAGGATACAGTAGCTCACCGGCATCACCGCTAACAAAAGCTAGCGTTCCTGAATGTAAACAAATGCCATGGGTGGATCTACACCTGACATCCACTGTAATGATACCAAGTACAAGAGCGTATCTAGTCATACTACTATGATTACATCTATATTTTGATGACATCTATATCTATACTAAATTCATATTATGTTTATAAACCCATGAAGTACGTCCCTGGACACATGATGACTTTGAATATGACCAATGTATGATCCTGCAACTACTTGGTATCGGATCAATACCTAAATTTGTGGTATCATCCAAAACTAATGTAAAGAATCAAACAACAGAAGAATAAGTGATTATTAAATTTTAACAGGAGTGTAAATATAACATGTTGAAACAGAAAATAAGCAGATATTAACAGTAAATGAACAAGTAGATTAATGATACATTTTTACAGTTTGTCCTTCATAATGTTGCCAAAATAATACAATGATAAATGACACAATATGTTACTGCATACGTCAGCAGACTAATTAAGTTTGCTTACTTACTACTAAAAGACAAGTTGTCTAGTATGTTCACTATTTTATTTAAGGACCAAATTGCATTAAGAAACATATGTTTAATGTACCCTAATATTTTTTGTTAAAATAAAGCCAATAATGCCATTTCTTGTGGTCCCCTTTATTTGGAAAAGTATCGAAATATATTTTGGTCCTGGTACCAAAATATTGGTATTGGGACAACCCTACACAGCACATATAGCAACTGTCTTTTTTTTTTTTTGTCAGCAGGACCACCAGGTTTCTCGGTGGCCGTAAGTTTTAGATCACAATAACAGGGCAAGGTTAAGGGTTTCCTCCCTGACCTTTTCCTTGTGATGTTCAGTAAGATTAATAGTGATGACACAGCAGTATATTCTCATTATTCATCAAAGGAATTCAGATTGTTGGCAGGCAACAACCAGCACAGCACGCTTACAACTCGTGGGTCAACTATTTTGAAATGCTGAACCACATTATTTGTTTATTTTTCCTCGAGTATTCAAAGCATATTTTAAAGGGGACATGCACCTCATTCACAATCCTTATGTAAGACAAGGCCTTGTATGTTTTAAGAACTCGTAAATAAACACTAACAAGAGTCAGGTAAAAAGGAGGTAATAGGATTCACTTTTTTACCGCTTATAAAGTGCACTAAAACACACCCAAAGACCTCCACCAGCGTTTGATATACACGCTGTAAGTATATATATGTATAATGTAGTAACAGACACCTTCATAACAATATGTAATATGTACAATATACACACTGCAAGTATCTACATATATTTATATATAATGTAGTAACACACACCTTCATAACAATATGTAATATGTACAATATACACACTGCAAGTATATACATATATATATATATATATATATATATATATATATATATATATATATATATATATATATATATATATATATATATATATATAATGTAGCAACACACACCTTCATAAAAATATGTAATATGATTTATATACACAGTGCAAGTATATATATAATGTAGTAACAGACACCTTCATAACAATATGTAGTATGTACAATACACACACTGCAAGTATATATATAATGTAGTAACACACACTTTCATAACAATATGTAATATGTTTTATATACACATTGTAAGTATCTATATATATAATATAGTAACACACACATTCATAACAATATGTTATATGTTTTATATACACACTGTAAGTATATATATATATATATATATATATATATATATATATATATATATATATATATATATATATATATATATAATGTAGTAACAGACACCTTCATAACGATATGTAATATGTACAATATACACACTGCAAGTATATATATAATATAGAAACACACACCTTCATAACAATATGTAATATGTACAATATACACACTGCAAGTATATATATAATGTAGTAACACACACCTTCATAACAATATGTAATATGTACAATATACACACTGCAAGTATCTACATATATTTATATATAATGTAGTAACACACACCTTCATAACAATATGTAATATGTACAATATACACACTGCAAGTATATACATATATATATATATATATACATATATATATATATATATATATATATATATATATATATATATATATATATATATATATATATATATATATATATATATATAATGTAGCAACACACACCTTCATAAAAATATGTAATATGATTTATATACACAGTGCAAGTATATATATAATGTAGTAACAGACACCTTCATAACAATATGTAGTATGTACAATACACACACTGCAAGTATATATATAATGTAGTAACACACACCTTCATAACAATATGTAATATGTACAATATACACACTGCAAGTATCTACATATATTTATATATAATGTAGTAACACACACCTTCATAACAATATGTAATATGTACAATATACACACTGCAAGTATATACATATATATATATATATATATATATATATATATATATATATATATATATATATATATATATACATATATATATATATATATATATATATATATATATATATATATATAATGTAGCAACACACACCTTCATAAAAATATGTAATATGATTTATATACACAGTGCAAGTATATATATAATGTAGTAACAGACACCTTCATAACAATATGTAGTATGTACAATACACACACTGCAAGTATATATATAATGTAGTAACACACACCTTCATAACAATATGTAATATGTACAATATACACACTGCAAGTATCTACATATATTTATATATAATGTAGTAACACACACCTTCATAACAATATGTAATATGTACAATATACACACTGCAAGTATATACATATATATATATATATATATATATATATATATATATATATATATATACATATATATATATATATATATGTATATATATATATATATATATATATATATATATATATATATATATAATGTAGCAACACACACCTTCATAAAAATATGTAATATGATTTATATACACAGTGCAAGTATATATATAATGTAGTAACAGACACCTTCATAACAATATGTAGTATGTACAATACACACACTGCAAGTATATATATAATGTAGTAACACACACTTTCATAACAATATGTAATATGTTTTATATACACATTGTAAGTATCTATATATATATAATATAGTAACACACACATTCATAACAATATGTAATATGTTTTATATACACACTGTAAGTATATATATATATATATATATATATATATATATATATATATAATGTAGTAACAGACACCTTCATAACGATATGTAATATGTACAATATACACACTGCAAGTATATATATAATATAGAAACACACACCTTCATAACAATATGTAATATGTACAATATACACACTGCAAGTATATATATAATGTAGTAACACACACCTTCATAACAATTTGTAATATGTACAATATACACACTGCAAGTATCTACATATATTTATATATAATGTAGTAACACACACCTTCATAACAATATGTAATATGTACAATATACACACTGCAAGTATATACATATATATGTATATACATATATATATATATATATATATATATATATATATATACATATATATATATATATATATATATATATATATATATATATATATATATATATATATATATATATATAATGTAGCAACACACACCTTCATAAAAATATGTAATATGATTTATATACACAGTGCAAGTATATATATATAATGTAGTAACAGACACCTTCATAACAATATGTAGTATGTACAATACACACACTGCAAGTATATATATAATGTAGTAACACACACTTTCATAACAATATGTAATATGTTTTATATACACATTGTAAGTATCTATATATATAATATAGTAACACACACATTCATAACAATATGTAATATGTTTTATATACACACTGTAAGTATATATATATATATATATATATATATATATATATATATATATATATATATATATAATGTAGTAACAGACACCTTCATAACGATATGTAATATGTACAATATACACACTGCAAGTATATATATAATATAGAAACACACACCTTCATAACAATATGTAATATGTACAATATACACACTGCAAGTATATATATAATGTAGTAACACACACCTTCATAACAATATGTAATATGTTTTGTATACACATTGTATGTGTATATATATATAAATATATATATATATATATATATATATATATATATAAAATGTAGTAACATATATACATAAAAAATGTAGTAACAGACCTATTCTTAATAAGATGTAATATTGATGTATTTTGCTCATTTTAAGCATTCGGTCCCTACGACAACACTACTAATCGTGGCAGGTTTCATGAGAGCCATCAACAACTACTTTGGGACAAATGATAATCCAGAACCTTTTATTTTTGAGCCTGAACATACGGAGGATGATATAATAGTTTTAGAAGCCGTGTGCTAAACAGATCTAGCTTTAGTGAAACACTAAGCATCTTGTAGCAGTATTGCTAAGTGCAAGAACTGCAAAATAGGAAGATGGTATGTTCTTGTCTTATATAGGGGTTGGGAATGATAGACACAATTTAAAAAAAAGCTGCAGTTTCCCTTTAAGACATTGACAATTATGATATAAAAAGTAGGTGCATTATATTGAAAAAAATGTGGTTGTCATGGAAGCACGATAGTTCATGTCCAAGTGGTAAGAATAATGGCATAGCATTTACATGTTTGTAATGTGGCTTTTTGAGGGATGACAAATGCAATGTATAGTGTTTTTAGGAGGCTCTTTAGCATCATGCGGAAAGGCCTGAATTCTATATTGTGATATATATTATTCTGCAATAACAATATGCATCACTGATTTGGTATGTAAGTGAAAATAGAAAAGATCAAGTTAACAAAGCTCCTAATTTGGCTGCTGACGTGTGCGCTAACATATAGCGTAATTCCCGGCAGTATTATTTTCTCAAAACGATTATTGCTAATTTACTGTCAATAGTTGTTTACGTTCTGTTGTGACATGGTTCTATCTACACTTCTGTTAAAACATAGTAAGTACTTATTCTTCTCTTGTTTGGATACTTTACATGAGTATGGATCCAATACCAAGCAGTTCCAGCAGCAGTATTGGTCATACCAATGCTGACTTAATTTCGAAGTTTGTAAGCAATAACGAAAGTGACAAAATATATTGTGGTAGTAAAACAATATCGATCTTACTGTTTGCTACTATCATTACTGTCGGTATTTACTTCAACCTGTTTGCCGCATTTAAGAACTGTAGCGCAGCAATTAGCGTGTCTTTTTGTATCCTCCGATGGTGTGTAGCGTCGCATGTTTAGCTATTCCTCGTCCTTCAGAGATTGTCGTTTATTTGCCGCCCTGGAGGCACTAATGTCTCGACTTAGAAGCAACTTTGCACTGTGGAGGGACGTTAGCTGCTAGCTCGCTAACTAGAATGCTACAGTGTCTCTTGTTGCTGTCAAATTTGTGAAACGACTTGGTCGCATAGTGATGCGGGTGTGGTTCTCCCAAGGATGCAGACGGCTTCGGACACAGCTTGCAGGTAGGAAAATGATTTATTTTAAATATAAATCATATGATGGATAAACAAAAAACATGCATGTAGCACAAAAGGCAAAACAAAAGGACTAGCGTGGGAGCTAGCAGGAAAAAATAGCATAGCGTGAAAAGCTAGCGGGAATCTAAGTTGTCGTTATCAGTTGTATGGGAACAAACTAGGAAGCCAGACCGAGTGAGGCCAGGCCAAAGACTAAATAGCCCTCTGATTAGCGCCCGGGCAACAGGTGCGCGTCCCGGACACTAACCAGAGGCAGGTGTATACAATCTGCCGTCATGGCAACAGAAATAAACGAAACTCAAGGTGCTGAAAACACATGTGACTCAAACAAACAAACTATGATCCGGGCAGCGGATCGTAACAGTTTGCAGAACACAGCTAGAATGAGTCAGTATTGATACGATATATACAATATGACGATGGTATTAAAAGCTATATCGTCTATGTTAAATATATGCACTGATGCATAGCCTTCTGCTTGTTGCCATTTTCCTCCATTTAATATTTTTTTGTAGCTTAGTCAACCCTTTTCTTTGTTCCCTGATTTATACATGAAATAGTTAGGCAGGAGGGCAGGGACACACCTATCATTCCGTGATCTATACTTCTCCGTGCCCTCATTAAAAATACATGTGTATGCTTAGGGGAGACAATATAGAATTTATAAATCAAAATGCTAACGGCGTCAGAATAATCCCCCTGTCCTTATTTCCCCACAGCCTTCCAGCCCCACAGTAGTCTTCTTGTGTACAGCGTCTGGTAACAATCACGTTTTATGCTCCCATATCTAACTCAACTGGACGTATTAACTGCGTTCAGTCTTACAGTCAAGCCCGGAATCTTTCATATCACTGGCAAATTTGGAGGGAAAGTTTTTCTCTAAATGTAAATAAAAGCTGAGGAATATTGTTTTTTCCACTGTGTTGCCTCTTGTACAGTACTTGTGTAGTCTTATTATCTTCTGGGAGGCATTTTCAGTCAGGGAAAAACGTGCTGGTTGAATAAAAATAACTTTATGTCATCATTTTCCAGGGTTATGAATAATTTCGGGCTTGACTGTTTATGTAATTGCTCAAACAACACTGCAAAAGGTTTTTGAAAATCACACTTTTTAAGGCAACATTGTACTGTTTTGTAGCCAAATCAACATTTCTTTAATAAGATGCTAGATCTTATATCGACACTGTCAGCTATAGGTCGCCATCTGAAAGTGATATACAATTTTATTTCTTGCCCTGAGGCTAAATAAGGACGATACATCGTTCAGTATTATCCACGCACTTTAAAAAGAAACCCTCATATTTCACAGCATTTAACAATATTTTTAGACAGTAAAATACTGTAATCAAAATGTGTTCTAATATTACAACAAATAACTTAAAAATATTATGATATCTTTATTTTTTTACCGCAATTAAGTGTTATTTCATAGTAAAATGTACTGTATTACGACAACAACACTAAAAAACAATACGCAATCCTTATACTTCACCGCAATTACCTGTTATTTTACAGTAAAGTAATGTAAATGTTATGGAAAATACACCTTTGAGTATGATGCACACACTGTAAAAAAATAGTAGGATTTAACAGTATTGTTTACAGTAGTTTTTTACTGTAGTAGAATAGAATAGAATAGAATGTTTGTGTGAATGTGAGTGTGAATGTTGTCTGTCTATCTGTGTTGGCCCTGCGATGAGGTGGCGACTTGTCCAGGGTGTACACCGCCTTCCGCCCGATTGTAGCTGAGATAGGCCCCAGCGCCCCCCGCGACCCCGAAGGGAATAAGCGGTAGAAAATGGATGGATGGATGGATATCTTTATTGTCATTGTACATTGTACAACGAAATTGTATGCAAAACTAATTGCATACATATTACTGTAGTCAAAATGTATTGTAATATTACAACAAATGACTGAAAAAAATTACAATATATTTATATTTCACAGCAGTTAACTGTTATTTCACAGTAAAATTGACAGTATTTTACTGTGAAATAAGAGTAATATTATAATAACTGTAGTATCACAAGAAACGATGATGCAACATTCTGAAATCCATATATTTCACCTCAGTTAATTGTTATTGTGCACTAAAATACTGTAAATGTTATGGAAAATACACTTTATAGTATGATACCCACACTGTAAAACAGCTTTTAACATCATTTTATTTGAAACTGTATTGTAATATTACAACAAATGACTGTAAAACAAATACCATATCTTTATATAGACATTAACTGTTATTTTACAGTAACATCCAAAGTATTGCACTGTGAAATAACAGTAATGTTGTAATAATTGTAGCAATACAACAAACTGCAATAAAAAAATATGATATCCTTATATGTCACCACAATTAACTGTTATTTCACAGTAAAATTTACAGTATTTTACAGTACATTTTAACAGTAATATTGTAATAACCGTAGTATTACGAGAAACAATGATGCAACATTACGAAATCCTTACATTGCACCTCAATTACTGTTATTGTACATTAAAATACTGTACATGTTATGTAAAATACACCTTACAGTATGATACCCGCACTGTAAAAATACCAAGATTTCCCAGCATTTAACAGTATTTCATTTGAAAATGTATTGTAATATTACAACACATTACAGTAAAGAAAATACCACATCTTTATAGAGAAATGAACTGTAACATGTATATTGTACTGTGAAATAACAGTAATGTTGTAATAACTGTAGTATAACAATAAATGCAATAACACTATGATATATTTATATTTCACCACGATTAACTGTTATTTCACAGTAAAATACTCGAAGTTACTGCGAAATAACCGTAAAATACTGTATACATTTTAAGATGGTAAAGAAAAAAAAGAAAAAAATACTGTAAATGTTACTGTGAAAGAACTGTGAATTGCTGTGAAATATAAGGATATCTTAATGTGTGTTGTTGTTTGTTGTATTATTACTGTTATTACAATATTACTGCATTTTTTTCCCACAGTAAAATACTGTAAATGTTGCTGTGGAGTAATCACAGTAAAATGTACACTATTTTACTTTGAAATTACAGTTAATTGCTGTGAAAAGTTATTTCACAGTAACACTTACATTATTTTACTCTAAAATAACACTAAGTGCTTTGAAATACAGGGATATGTATATATATATACAGTATATATATATATATATTTATTTTTACACTCATGTGTTGTAATCTTCCAGTACATTTGGATTACAGTATTTCACTGAGGGAAACATACTGTGAAATGCTGTGAAATCCTGGTAGTTTTTTTTTTTTTTTACAGTAAGTGCATCATACTGAAAGCTGTATTTTTCCATATTATTTACAGTGAAATAACAGTTGATTGCATTAAAATACTGTAAAAGGCTGTAATATTTTTTACAGTAATTTGTTGTAATATGTTGTAATACAAAAAACATACTGTTAAATGCTGTGAAATCCAGTTATTTCTTTTTACAGCAAGTGCATCATACTGAGAGCTGTATTTTTCATATTATTTACAGTTAATTGCTTTAAAATACTGTAAAAGGCAGTAATATTGTTTTACAGTAATTTGTTGTAATATAAAAAAATACTGTTAAATGCCGTGACATCCAGTTATTTTGTTCACAGCAAGTGCATCATACTTATAGGTGTATTTTGCATAATGTTTACAGTATTTCACTGAGAAACATACTGTTAAATGCTGTGAAATCCTTGTAATTTCTTTACAGTAAGTGCATCGCACTGAAAGCTGTATTTACCATATTATTTACAGTAAAATAACAGTTAATTGCTTTGAAATGCTGTATAAGGCTATAATATTTGTTTACAGTAATATGACAGTACATTGTAATTACTGTATTTCACTGAGGAAAAAAATACTATGAAATGCTGCGAAATCCTAGTAGTTTTTTTCACAGTAAGTGCATCATACTGAAAGCTGTATTTTGTATATTATTTACAGTGAAATGTTAATTGCTTTGAAACACTGCATAAGGCTGTAATATTGTTTTACAGTAATTTGTTGTAATATGACAGTACATTTTGATTCCAGTATTTCACTGAGAAAAAAAATACTGTTAAATGTTGTGAAATCCTGGTATTTTTTACATTGCGGGTATCATAGTGTAAGGTGTATTTCCTATAACATTTACAGTATTTTAGTGTAAAATAACCGTCAATTGAGGTGAAATAAGAGGATTTCATAATGTCACATCGTCGTTTCTCGTAATACTACAGTTATAACAATATTACTATTTCACAGTAAAATAATGTAAGTTTTACTGTGAAATAACAGTTAACTGCTGTGAAATATAAATATACCCTAATTTATTTCCAGTCATTTGTTGTTATTTTAGAATACATTTTGACTACAGTAAAAATACAACTTTAATTTTCTTTTCTTTTCTTTTTTTTTTTTACAGCGAGTGCATCAAACGGATAGGTGTATTTTTCACAATGTTAACAGTATTCTACTGTGAATTAATTGTCAACTGATGCGAATGATAACAGTAATGCAATTATTAGCCAGTAATTTTGCTGTGAATGTACCATGGAGATGTGTACAGTGCGAGTTCACTTTATTCATTAACGGTGTTACAAAAAAGATCAGTTAGAATTAAAGCTGCAAGCAGCGTTGTTCGGGCCCGCGTATTTGGCAGGTGCTAGTCCTAAGTGTCCCAATACTTTTGTCTACTTTTAGTCTGAAGTGTCCCAAGACTTTTGTCTAGTGTACCTACCTTGTCTGCATTGTGTGGGCACGTTGGTGCTGCCTGCTTTTGAGCAGCCATCTTAAAAAAACAGCACCGCAGGAGCATCAGTGCAGCGGGTCTTTGAAGGGTCATAAAATCAAAACCGGAGCAGGTATCACAACTCTTTCACCAACTTTTAATCAGAAGGGTTCAATCTCTCTCCTGTGTTAGTTTGAAGCCGAAACAACAAACGCGCTCAGAGGAGATAATGTTTGAAGAAATGTGACGGGTGTTTACAAAAAAGTTGTGTTGAAGGGGGAATAGCAAACTTCCTGTATATTTTTGCTGGGGGTTGTCAATTTATGAAATGTAGGTCTAAGTGAGACCTACATAGAGGTTTTTGTTTTATGTCTCTCCGACCTTCCCAGTGGGAGTTACAGGCAGTTTTGTAGTATTTTTCTTCCGAGGAGCAGTTTTTTGTCCGTTTTATTAAAAAATTGCTGTAGAGCACAATTTTTAGATTTGGGGTTAGGTTTTTTCATTAGATCACAGTTTTAGCCAGTCCTGATGTGTGCATTCAGTTTGGTGAGTTTTGAAGCATGTTAAGGGGGTCAAATTACAGCTCAAAGAGGCAAAAGTGACTGTTTTTAGTACTTTTTTGTCTTGAAGGGGGAATTGCCAACTTCCTGTTGATTTTAGCCCGAGAATATACCATTATGAAAGTTAGGTCTGAGTCAGACCTACATAGAGGATTTTGTTTCATGTCTTTCCGACCTTCCTAGTGGGAGTTACAGGCAGTCTAGTTTTTTTTTTCCCTAGGGGGCGCTAGAGCGCAAATTTGATTTTTGCAGCTTGGTTTTTTTATTAAAAGACAATTTTCGCAGGTCCTGATGAGTGTGTCAAATATGGTGAGTTTTGAAGCATGTTGAGTGGGTCAAATTAGTGTTCAAAGAGGCGGCGGAAGAAAAATAATAATAATAATAAAACCTTAGAAATTCAATAGGTCCTTATGTCCCATTGCATAAGGACTCCCTGTGGGAGTCCTTTTGCAATGGGCCGTGCGGGCCCTAATAATACATAATGTTGGATATAGAGAACATACAAACCCTTTAATTATTGAATCAAAAATACTGAAATTCCACGACATAGTGAATTTGCGAACAGCTAAAATTATACACAAAGCAAACTATAACCTGCTACCCAAGAATATACAACAATTCTTCTCAAAAAAAGAGGAGACATATAATCTTAGAGAAAAATGTAATTTAAAACATTTGTATGCTCGTACAACACTTAAGACTTTCAGTATATCAGTATGTGGGTTTAATTATGGAATGGATTAAGCAAAACAATCAAACAATGTACTAATATGATCCACTTCAAGAAACTCTTCAAACTTAAAGTGTTTATAAAGTACAAAGAAGAAGAACCATGATAAACATTCTGATCGTATTTCATCCATCCATTCATTTTCAAAATAATCTTACTCATCTCACCATATGAATTATGACTTACTTCACCGAGTATTATTTATTTATTTATTTTTGTTGTTATTACTTATGGAGTATATTCTGAATATATTGAGAACAGGAAGTGAAGAAAAGTTTTAGCAACTGTTATGTAAAAGAAAAGGGGCAGGATTAAATAAGCTCTGCTTCTTCCTACTCATTTTCAAACATGTTGAAAAGAGAAACTGGAAATTGTGATGTATCATGTTGTATTGCATGCATGTTCCAAATAAACTCAAACTCAAAACACCAATGCAAAGTCCAAAAAGAAGAATACAACCTCTGTCAAATTACATTATAATGTCTCTTTAATGGTAAATACATTTCATGCCGCTGTATGTTTTTGTATAAGGTTAGGTTATCCATTTATGAAAATGGCTGTCAAGTGACCGTGGAGGATCGAACCTCTAGTGTTTGCATTCACTGTCGCATCTTTGCTAAAGACAAGCAGAGAAAAAAATGTTGACAAATGACTCTGGTAACATTTACTTGCACAATCGATAGCTCTGACAATTTCCACCTGGACGGTGATTAATGTTACATCCACCCCCACAGGCCTCACAATCCCCCTCCCGCCTTCTCAAGCCTGCACCTCCCTAATGCGTGGTGCTGAGAGCAGATGAAGCCCACCCTAATAACTTTGTGTATGCCAGCGCACGGCGTGTGTGTGTCCGTGCAGGCGCTCGCCCGCCTCCTCGCAGTCGCTCACGACAAGAAGCCAAACCGTCCGAGGCACTCGTAATGAGTGAGTTACTCGTACGCGTCCCGACTATTTGCGTTTCCTCTCGCTGAGGCGCTGAAAATAGAAAGGTCGGTCGGAGCGAGACAGGAAAGCGAAAAGAAAGAAATGTAAATGTGCTTGAAAAGAAGCTGAGGCATCAGGGATCAGAAGCTGCGCTATTCTCTTCACTTCCTCCACTTTGAACTCATTTATAAATATTCAGCTCCAAATATAAACAATTTCCAAATGAGCCCAGACATCCGTGCCAAGGTGAAAAACTGTGCTTTTTATTACCAACACGGCGAGCTGTAGAGGTTAGCGCCTTATTCTCGGCTCAACTATCCGTGCTCGTTAAGATCAAGAGAAAAGCTCATCATTACCACACTTTTCTTATTAACTTCCACGTGTGAGCAAACGCTGATTGTAGCCTTTGAACTTGAAATCAGATCAAATTAAACTACTAGCGACGTAGTGAGGAGTGTTGGTTTTATTGTATTTTTACAGATTATTGAATTACAAGTTAGAATAATATTGAACATAACGTATCAAACATGGCACCTCTCTGATTTTTTATTTTTTGTTTAAAGCAAGGGTGTCCACTGCGTGGCCATTTTTTGCATATTATTAAAATAAAATTAACGTTTATTCAGTGGTTCTCAAACTTTTTTTCACCAAGTACCACCTCAGAAAACACTCCAAGTGTCACCATAATGAGCAACATTAAAGGCCTACTGAAATGCAATTTTCTTATTTAAACAGGGATAGCAGGTCCATTCTACGTGTCATACTTGATCATTTCGCGATATTGCCATATTTTTGCTGAAAGGATTTAATAGAGAACATCGACGATAAAGTTCGCAACTTTTGGTCGCTGATAAAAAAGCTTTGCCTGTACCGGAAGTAGCAGACGATATGCGCGTGACGTCACAGGTTGTGGAGCTCCTCACATCTGCACATTGTTTACAATCATAGCCACCAGCAGCGAGAGCGATTCGGACCGAGAAAGCGACGATTTCCCCATTAATTTGAGCGAGGATGAAAGATTTGTGGATGAGGAAAGTGAGAGTGAAGGACTAGAGGGCAGTGGGAGCGATTCAGATAGGGAAGATGCTGTGAGAGGCGGGTGGGACCTGATATTCAGCTGGGAATGACTAAAACAGTAAATAAACACAAGACATATATATACTCTATTAGCCACAACACAACCAGGCTTATATTTAATATGCCACAAATTAATCCCGCATAACAAACACCTCCCCCCTCCCGTCCATATAACCCGCCAATACAACTCAAACACCTGCACAACACACTCAATCCCACAGCCCAAAGCACCGTTCACCTCCCCAAAGTTCATACAGCACATATATTTCCCCAAAGTCCCCAAAGTTACGTACGTGACATGCACATAGCGGCACGCATGTACGGGCAAGCGATCAAATGTTTGGAAGCCGCAGCTGCATGCGTACTCACGGTACCGCGTCTGCGTATCCAAATCAAAGTCCTCCTGGTAAGAGTCTCTGTTGTCCCAGTTCTCCACAGGCCAATGGTAAAGCTTGACTGTCATCTTTCGGGAATGTAAACAATGAAACACCGGCTGTGTTATCCGGCACAACAGTCAGGGGGTGCATTCTACGGCGGGGGTGCGTTATCCGGCACAACACCTGCTGCAATACACCGCTTCCCACCTACAGCTTTCTTCTTTGCTGTCTCCCATTGTTCATTGAACACATTGCAAAAGATTCACCAACACAGATGTCCAGAATACTGTGGAATTTTGCGATGAAAACAGACTACTTAATAGCTGGCCACCATGCTGTCCCAAAATGTCCTCTACAATCCGTGACGTCACGCGCTGGCGTCATCATACCGAGACGTTTTCAGCAGGATATTACACGCAGAATTTAAAATTGCACTTTAGTAAGCTAACACATGCCCTATTGGCATGTGTTGCAATGTTAAGATTTCATCATTGATATATAAACTATCAGACTGCGTGGTCGGTAGTAGTGGGTTTCAGTAAGCCTTTAAAATACCGTAGCAAAGTAGGCCTAAGTATTCGTTAAAAACAAGGCAGGGGTTTTATTTACCAAGTGTATTTAATATTGCACACAGTTTGAATAGTAACACTGGCTATTACAGCATTTGATTAAGTGATTATTTGGCTTACCACTAGTTTGAGGATTACTGGTTTACATTATCATTATGGGATTATATTATTGATATCACTCTAATTTGATTGGTCACCAAAAACACAAATGTTGATGTTTGGTTTAGATAGCTTAGCACAGTGGTTCTCAATCATTTTTCCCCAAGTACCACCTTCAAAAACACTTGGCTCTCCAAGTACCACTATACTGACCGTCAGAATACAGTAGCGTAGAAGGCCTGAGTATTCATTAAAAACAAGCCAGGGGTTTTATTTAAGGAGTATATTTAACATTGCACACAGTTTGAGCAGTAACACTGGCTCTTGCAGTATTTGATTAAGTGATTATTTGGTGTGCCACTAGTTTAATAATTATTGGTTTGTATTATCATTATGGGATTATATTATGGATATCACTCTAATTTGATTGGTCACCAAAAACACAGATGTTGATGTTTGGTTTAGATAGTTTAGCACAGTGATTCTCAAACTTTGCTCACCAAGTACTACCTCAGAAAACACTTGGCTCTCCAAGTACCACCATAATAACCAACGTCAGAATACAGTAGCGTATAAGGCCTAAGTATTCATTAAAAACAAGTCAGGGGTTTTATTTACCAAGTGTATTTAATATTGCACACAGTTTGAACAGTAACACTGGCTCATACAGCATTTGATTAAGTGATTATTTGGCGTACCACTAGTTTGAGGATTACTGGTTTATATTATCATTATGGGATTATATTATTGATATCACTCTATAATTTGACTGGTCACCAAAACACAAATGTTGATGTTTGGTTTAGATAGCTTAGCACAGTGGTTGTCAAACTTTTTTCATCAAGTGCCACCTCAGAAAACCCTAACCCTAACCCTTGGCTGTCCAAGTACCACTATAATGACCAACATCAGAATACAGTAACGTAGTAGGCCCAATTATTCATTAAAAACAAGGCAGGGGTTTTATTTAACAAGTGTAATCATTATGTTTGGCTACTTTAACATTACATTCAGTTTGAACAGTAACACTGTGTTTGAATATAAGAAAATTAAACACTGTACTTTAATCAAGTGGATGTTTTTTGGCGTACCACTAGTGTTTAGCATATACTATACTGATTTACATTGGATTGGTTTTAGCATATTTAATGTAGAAAATGGTTGACCATGGAATAAATACTAATATAAGGAATATGTCCAGGATAGAACTGTTGCCATTAAAGATGTGCCAATCCCGTTCATAGCATCGGATGAAGCCAATTGTTTCCTTTTTTAACTGATCAGCGATCTACTGGTGAGGTGTCGTGCTTTTTTAGAGGTTTTAATCATATGAAAGATTCCTTCAAAAGCGATGCTCACCATTACATTTCAATATTCCTTTCAATATTACACACATGCAGGAGTTACATGGATTTCAGGAGGGTGCATGACTCGCCAGAACACCGGCTCGAATTTAGCATGAGCCGAAGTCTATCCACAGTGCCAAGCCACTTCTAAAATACTAATCCTCACCACCATGGTGGAAAGTAAAACCAAATAACGTAATGCATGATAATTATTATTATCACTCTAGGACTAGAGGAAAAGGAATGGCTGAGCATGCTAACACACACACAGACCGAGCAGGACGACACAAGAAGCTTAACCGCTAAACTTTAACATAAGTAGGGATGATCGATCCAGATGTCTATATTCTCGATACCTATTATAGTATCTGTTTATAATCAATACTAAAGTGAATAGAGCTATATTTTTTTTTCATATTTAAAAATGTTTTTTGGTCGTTTTTGTTGTTGTGTACAAATTCTGTAGAAACAGAAAGAGTTTGAGTGCAAAACCCATCCATCCATCCATGCATCCATGGACTTTGAGTGCAAAACCCAAATGATTGAAATAGGACACAGTAGTAAGTATTTGCTGGTGTTTAGTTGTTGTGCACTAGCTACTTTATTTTGTTAAAACCACATGTAGCGTTCAGTGCCACACATTTAATACCAACAATACGAGCAAATTCTAAAAACGAATGAGATGAGCCTCATAAAAATGTCTTACCGTGTCTACCTTAGTTAATTGCTATAATACATTTAAGTTCTATAATGTCAAAGTATCAGATCCGGACTTGAAATCAGAGAGCGTCCGAGGCCGAAAAAAAAACGGTATCGGAACCAGAGGCCAAAAATACTGATGGTGATATCCCAAGATGCCATCTTAAATACAGGAAATGTATATACTGTATATATATATATATATATATATATATATATATATATATATATATATATATATATATATATATATATATATATATATATATGTATATATATATATATATATATGTATGTGTGGGAAAAAAAATCACAAGACTATTTCATCTCTACAGGCCTGTTTCATGAGGGGGGGTATCCTCAATCATCAGGAGATTTTAATGGGAGCATTCGCATACCATGGTTTATATAGGGCACAGAGTGGGTGGGTACAGGCTGGCCTAGAGGACATTAACACATCCGACACATATGTAGGATTAACCGAGGGAGAATTCAAAACCAGATGGAACAATCACAAGGCTTCTTTCAGGAACAAAAACCTGCGAAATACCACAGAACTCAGCAAACACATTTGGGACCTCAAAGACAATAATGTTGAATATTCAATAACATGGCAAATTCTTGCATCCAGCACACCTTACAATAGTGGTAATAAAAGATGCAACCTATGCTTGAAAGAGAAACTGTTTATTATTTACCGTCCAGACCTGTCATCCCTCAACAAGCGCAGCGAAATTGTAACAACATGCCGCCATAGACGGAAACACCTCCTAGGTAACACATGAGCCAATCACCACGCCCCTAGGCCAGCCTGTACCCACCCACTCTGTGCCCTATATAAACCATGGTATGCGAATGCTCCCATTAAAATCTCCTGATGATTGAGGGTACCCCCCCCCTCATGAAACAGGCCTGTAGAGATGAAATAGTCTTGTGATTTTTTTTCCCACACATACATATATTGCGCTCTACTACGGTATCGAGCACTATTTTTTGGATAACCTTATTAAGACATATATATATATATATATATATATATATATATATATATATATATATATATATATATATATAATCTCAAAGTGCTACAGAGTAAAAGCATCACAAAAGCATTAAAACAAGACAGTAAAAAAATAAACAATATTATAATTAGCTATATGCTTTTTTAAAAAGTTTGGTTTTTAGCCTTTTTTTAAAAGCATTAATAATAATAATAATAACTGGGATTTATATAGCGCTTTTCTAAGTACCCAAAGTCGCTTTACATGTAGAACCCGTCAATCATTCACACCTGGTGGTGGTAAGCTACTTTCATAGCCACAGCTACCCTGGGGAGCGGCAGCTTCAAAAGCTCTGTCCCCCATGGTCTTAATACAAAGTAGCGTATTGTTAGAATGTATATATGCCAGTAGTCTCGCTACGGAAGCGCTAAAAACTACAACATGACAGATGGTGAGAATACACAGTCAAAGTGGAGGCACATACAGAAGTCACAGATTGGCACATCTTGAAGAGTGGCTTGAAGATGGTCTATAAAATATGATTTATGCAAAATGTTGACCAAAGAAGCACCATTAAGCACCTCAAGGAATAGTTTTAAATGTAGAAAAAATATATAATAAAGCTCCTTTAAGCACATTTAATGTGATGTAACGATTGCAGAGGAACTATTAAATTACTGGCCTTAACTTGAAGGAGAAATGACAAGGGTCCATTCTTGTCATACAAGAGTAAAAAGAGGTTAACCACTGTAAAATATTTAAAAACATGCATATAGTAGCTGGCCAGGTTTAGTTTGAACTGTAAAGTTCAATCTAATTCTGAATTGCACATCATTTGCATACAGATTTCATTAGACACATTTGATGGACCCAATGTTGCGAAAACAGCATTATAGTGTGTATGCAAGCACTGGTGTTTTCCCTGCTGACCCTGTATTCTTATTGCAATATCATCCTTTCTCTTTTCCATGTCAGCTTTTTTGCTTCTCCTTTTTACGCAAAAAGGCAAGTGAGATAATAATATTGAGTCAAGTTTAGGTGCTCTTTGACAGGCACCCCCCTGGGCATCCGTAGTTATCAAGAGAATGATGGATTTTGCCCTGACAGCCGGATGACAGTCCCATCTTATATCCCCTCACATCACCCCTAAGATGTCTTTTCATCGCCCCTCGCGGTACAGTAAAGCAGTCCCTTCTGTTCGTAGAGAAAGATGGCGGCGTGTTCACAGGGTATTTAGGGTGGCGGGGTGCCTTAGACTGATGCTGCGTTAAAAAGAAGAAGGGGGCGCCGTGACTTAATGTGACAGTACTGTGCGATCTGTGTGGTATTTCTCAGAGAGGCGGGAGGCGGGCGGGGGGATTGATTGGTCGGGGGAAAAAACTTGTCGACTGTCAAGGTCACACAAAGCAGGCTGAGCTTGTACTTGGCATTATTCGTCCTTCTCAGGGTGCTATTTAACTGTTTAAGGTTTTGCTGTCATATTGTATGATAATCTAGCCTTTGTGAGTCGTTGTGGGTCTGAATCCCTCCCCTCCTTCTCCCATTGGCTGTTCCGGGTGACCCCGTCCCCATTGTCAGTCGAGTCTCGGTGGCGAATCAGGTGCTGCGTATTACTGAAACAAGGAAGCGAGAGCTGCTGAGAAAAAGGGATCGCCCCTTGCCCCCCGACCCCCTTGACGGAAACCTAATAGCGTACGCCACCTACGGGGCAATTTTAATGGACACCCGTAAACGGTGCAACAGCGGGCGCTTGTACGTCCGTGTACACGAGCGCATTAAGATGCATTCATAGCTCCCTTTCTTTACCGTGACCGTCGCCACAATCTAAAATTCGCACGTCGTCCACTGTCCTCGCCGCATGCACCCGTGACCACTATCAGCCGCGCTTTGTACCTGTCAAGTGCTGTCCTTTTCCCCCTCGCCCACAGCCCCTCGCTGGCGACATGAGAGCTCTCACATCAAAGCTGTGCTAAGCTGCGCTCGCACAGATGAAACACCCTCTCACTCCGGCCGCCTCGCTCCACACTCCGGCATATTAGACACATTTCATTTCATTTGCAGCGCCATTGGAAAAATAGAGGTGCGGCTGTCTTAAAGGGGGCACATCTTATTTACCAACCCAACACAGGCAGCGCTTTTGCTAATCATTCAACAAGAGGAAAACAATGTTTTGACGTGGTCAGCTTGGTTTTGGGTGAACCATAATCAAGGTATTGTGAGAAAAAAAAAAAACACCATCCTTTTGGCAAACATTATATAATAAATAATTCTGCATAGTTTAGTGCACTGTTTCTCAACCCTAAGGCCGCCAAAAATATCTGTGGTACGTATAAGCCGCAGGGCTACTCAGTTGTAGTACACTTTTCTACCATTTGTGGCAGTAATGACAACATTAAACAAAATTAAGTCATAGAGAAGTTTCTTGTACGCAAAAATTATGACTAAAGTGGTGAAGCTGTATTTTCATTTGCACTTGAATGTTTTTGAAAACATGTATTATTATTTTACTAATTTAGTTAGAATTGATTTATCTTAGCACACATTTATTAGATATTTTTTTCTTTTGTTGTATTGTTGATTAATATTTATTTTTGTAATCAGCCTGACCTAAGCCTTGATGATCATTTTTGTGATTAAACACATGCTTTGATATCCCTTGACAACGTTTATCCTGTTAAACTGTAAGTAGGTTAGATATAATTGTTCTATATGATTAAAAACATGATTCCGTTTCCATATTTGAGTGGGCTACGGGGCCCTATGTAGTTGAAAAGTTGGGCCCCAAGGTCAGAAAGGTTAAGAACCTCTGGTTTCGTGCAGAGGGCGCATGGACCAGATCTTGGCTGCCACATTTTATGACTGGCGAAAGCCTGGAAATAATGTGTCAATGAAGTACCTAAACTTTTTAGTTATCTTCGTTTTGACAGAAAAATAAATGTACTGCATGCAATTGCATATCTTTTAAAGTTTAATATTATTTAATAATGTAACAAATATTATATTATCATACATTTCAGACTTTTTTTTTTTTTTTTTCAAAATAAAAATACAAACTTAAATATCGGCTTGACTTGTAAGCTATCCATCAAACTAAGTTGTAAAAATGACAATAGTTTACTATTAAAAAATGGCATAACTTTACCAGAATTTTACCGTTGAGAACTGTTGTACCTTATATTTTTTTCATTTACAGTAATACACCGTAAAAATCGCTATCTTAAATTTTACAGTCACAAAACAATACCATTTTTCCGTTTGAGGTAATACACCTGAAAACAACAACCGTAGATTTCATTAAAAAAAACTGTCCGCCAGAATCGTATTATGATAAACAATGGTATAGTTTTTTAAAAACAACAATAGATTTTAGGGCCAACAAAACAAATATCTAGCAGCTCAGTCGCCAGGATTTTCCCGTAAAAAAGCAGATGTACTGTTTTTACATTTACAGCAATAAACATAATTTTTACGGTAAAAAAAAAACCAAAACGTGCAGCTCAATTGCCATAATTTTACAGTGGAAAACAGTGGTATCTTTAAATTTTTAAATTTAAAGTAAAAATACAAAAAAACTAACTGTCATCTCAGTTGCCAAAATGATTTAATTTATGGTAATAGACTGTACAAATAACAACCATTTTACAGCCGAGTCACCAAGATTTTACTGTAAAAAGTAGTTGTACCGTTTTTCCAAATTACACTAACAAACTGTAAACAAAACAACCGTATATTTTACCATACAAACAAAACACTCAGTCACCAGAATTTTACCATGGAAAACAATGGTACTGTTTAATTTTCCATTTACAGTAATACACCGTTAAAAACCACAACCATACACTTTACAGTAAAAAAAACAAAACAACAACAATGGTATAAAAACAACAACCCTTACAGTATATTTTTCCATTCACAGTAATATGTTGTAAAAACCACCGTAAAAAATCACCAAAAATGATTCCCGGGCGCGGCCACCACTGCTGCTCACTGCTCCCCTCACCTCCCAGATCAAGGGATCAAATGCAGAGAATAATTTCGCCACACCTTGTGTGTGTGTGACAATCATTGGTACTTTAACTTTAAATATTCAGTAAAATTCTGGCAACTGAGCTGCAAGTTTTTGGTTTTTTTAACTGCAAAATCAGCAGATTTCTTGTACAGTTTACGTAAAAAAAACAATATAATAAACAACTATATAGACATAGACATAGACAAACTTTATTGTTCCACAAGATAAATTGTTCCACACAGTAGCTCAGTTTCAAAGGATGGAAAGGGTAAGGATGGAAAGGATCATGCAGGTATTAGGTAGACTAAAAATGTACCATAGTAGCAATATAAAATATAATATATATTTAATATTTACATATTATATATACAGTATATAATATATACTGATATATTATATTATTATATTTTTTTATAATATATACAATATATAAGAAATCCCAATTACCATGTACAATATTACAGTATATGTAACAGCTGCAGCAAAAAAAAAAAGAAAAAAGGGCAGGATAAAATAGAGAGTATATCGAGCAGAAAATATACATTATAAACAAAGAGAAAGCTATAGACAATTGTGTATTAATATAAAAAGGCACATGCTTATACATTTACTGTATTTTCATGTATTATTATTCAGTTAAAGGCAGCCATAACTGTGCAGTGGCCCTCAATGAAAACTAGTTTGACGCCCCTGGTTTAACGTAATTAAAAAAATAAATACTTTTTGTCTATTTTAATGTCCCCAATGTAAAATGGCGAAGGATGGCGCGATGATGAAAAAGGGTTTGTCGTCAGTGATGACAGAAGCTGGTTTCCGTAGCAGCGGCAGCTTTTGTTTCGCTATCAGACGCAGGACAGGCCAACAAAGGAACGCTAAGGAGCGTCCAGGCCAGGGTGATGGGGGTCGGGGTTCCCTCCCATAACGGGGTCGGGGTAACCCTCTTGACCGCTGGCCCCCAGGGCAGGGACTCAGTGTGGCAGTGGCACCGGGGCACCCACAGGGCATGGGAAGAGGCTCAGCCTGCAGAAAAGACAGGACTGACTCAACGCTATAGAGGACTGTTTCGTTTAAGACAGTGCCTCTGTGTGTTCAGCACAAAGACCAAGTAACCCCAAATGTTAGAACAAATCTGTGTGGGGGAGATTCAGTGAGTATAAGAAGCAGGTGGACGCAAGCGTTTGTTTGGAGATTCAGACTTTGACAGCGCATCACAACACAAAGATCAGATTTAGCCACACTGTGTTCCAATGCGGCCAAGACTCAACAGTTAACACAAAAGCCGGAATGACCTCACTTTGGAACAGTTTTGGAGGATTTAGCTGTCGCCAAACAAGGACGGGACTATTAGCCTTGTGGGAGAAATTGTGCGGAATATGTACCATTGAAGCATGTTTGAGCCGTGTGTAACAGTGATGAACCAAACAGTCCAGTTGCCATGGACTGAACACCCTGAGAGGACAATGCCCTGGATGAATGAGAACAGTGATAATATTTACACTCGATTAAAAGTAGACCATCTGTTAAAGTGATTCCTTTGCTATTAGATTTCCACTCATTGTTGCTAAGAGCTGTGGGATGTCTCGGTGTCAATGTAAACCTCCGTGTCAATGAATGTCGATGTGGAAGTGAACATGGGCACTGGCTGCCTTTACAGCGATGTCCTTACGGGTGATTGCACGGCTGAAAGGGTTAGTATTAGCTCGCTTAGGTGTGTGAGCCCGTCCCAAAACAAAGGCCACAGGCTATAGGCCAAGACCGAGGGTTTGTGGCATTAGGAGGAAGCTACATGCTACTCGGCCCACTCGAGGTTAGCGTCAGAATGTTTAAGGGCGGAAAGGGTTATTGACGAGCGAGGGGGCGAGGGTTAGGGAACTGAAGGCTCCCTCCGCTTGTAGGCCACTCAGGGTTAGCAGCAGAACACGTGGACATGTGTGGTCGGACTATTAACTTTTGCCCTTGGAAGACCAGGATTAGGGGAAAAACAGCAACGCAGAAGACGTGACGGGGCTTGATGTCTTTTCCTCCCTCCAACACGGTGACGTGTGGCCCTTTTGTATTGGATGCTGTCCTCGGGTCTAGTTCAGGGCTGCAGTTATCGATTATTTTAGTCATTGGGTAATTGTTTCCATCGGTTTGTTTGATCAATCGAAAAACACAATTTATAGCCTCAATGTGTATTCTAAACAAGCAAACCTTTATTCTTTTTTCCTAATGAATGCACATTATCAGCTTTGAAATTGCACTGTGAACATACAATACATACTCTCAACTGTTTACCCCCACAGTGACCACCGCTCTCATGTCCACTCCATGTCTGCACATTTAAAAGTCTGGGCACTCTGCGCAGTACGGATTTGATCAATTTATAGTGGTTTTATATTATATTTTATTATACACTTAGACGATTAATTGATGCAACATAATATTAAAGCTTTTTTTAATTGAATTAAATAATTTAATTAATTTATCATTACAACCCTATTCTAATTAAAGTCATTTTTATTGACCAAAATATATTATAAAACCGCTGTTGTTTTTGTATTGAGTTAATTATTTGATGATAGTAAAGTGTTTGCATGTCAGTGTGGTCAAACGGAAATGTTGTAAACAAAAATGGGGCACTTTTATATTTTACACAAAAAGTCCTGCTGCGATACAAAATATTTCATCACAATTGTTGCTAACTACATTAAGGAATTACAAATGAACAAGAAAACCTTTATTCTTTTTTGCCTAATGAATGCACATTTTCAACTTTTAAATTGCACTTTGAACATGTGTGAATGCATTAAAAAAATACATACTCTCAACTGTTTGCCACCACAGTGACCACCGCTCTCATGTCCACTCCATGTCTGCACATTTAAAAGTCCGGGCACTCTGCACAGTACGGAATTTATCAATTTATATTGTTTTTATATAATAATTTATTATACACTTAGACGATAAATCGATGCAACATAATATTAAAGCTTTTTTTAATTGAATTCATCAATTTAATTGATTTATCATTGCAGCCCTATTCTAATTCAAGTTGTTATTATTAACCACAATATATTATAAAACCGCTGTTGTTTTTGTATTGAGTTAATTGTTTGATGGTAGTAAAGTTTTGTGTGTATGCATGTCAGTGTGGTCAAACGGAATTAAAAAAAAAAAAATTATGCACTTTTATATGTACACAAAAAGTACACAACATTTCATTACAATTGTTGTTTACTACATTAGGGCATTACAATATATAAATGAACAAATTCAAATACTAGCGTTTTCTTTCTCCACCATGTCTAAAATATTTCTGGTGATTAGATGATATGCATTTTTGTAATAATGTTTTTAGTTTGAATAGAACATATTTTGATGAGTGTCATGTTGTTCCCTGAAGATCTGCTCCCTTCGGCTATGTTAGCAGGCTGCCACCAGTGGGCAGTGCCACAAAGCTGGTGTGGATCCAGTTCTGTTACATCCCAGCATCTCTCCTTCCTTTTGCTCGAGTCCGAAGGGTTTTCATCTGGTCATCCATCTGTCTGCGTGTCTTCAACGCCGTCTTTGTGTACAAATGTCTCTGTAATATTTGCGGCTCGGATTCAATCGCCCTAATAGATTCTCTTCCATTATCTCAGCCGTCACACCCATGAAAATATGGGTGAATATACACCTGGGTGTTAATCACTCACTAAATGAGGGTCCTCATCTCCAAGTAGAACACTGAGCAGAACTAAATTGTGTATTTGATCTGGAGATTTCCTAAAAGCTAAAATGCTTTTGTGTAATTTGAAGTCGCACACTCAGAATGCATATGATCACTTCATAGCAGTAGTAGTACTTCATTGATATCTGGACTGAAATATACTACAACATGTATTTGAGAAGGAGTGGGACTTAATTCCGTAATCTGAATAAGTGGCAATGTGTCATTTTGTCAACACACGGCAGGTGCTAAGGGAAAGGGTGTGTGGCAGGTTTGATGGTGATGGGCACAGAAGGGACACACACACACACACAAGCGTAGAAGGGAGGACAAGCACATTGCGTTAACACTTATTAAGAAAGAGATGATGTGTGTGCTGCTGCGAGGAAGCCGTGAGGACGCCGAGAGAGATGCCACCTCTCTTAATTCCCTCTCACATTCCCCAAAGGTATTTTTGTGTGTCTCCCAGACTCCTCGGCATGTGTTGTTTGCTGTGGAATCAGTGTGTGTGTGTGTGTGTGTGTCCGTTTCAATGCGGTGGGGTTTGTGTGTGTTCGCAAAAAGGAGTTCCAAAGTGAAACATGATTCCACCTATTTCCTGCCG
>NC_084559.2:43170645-43210645 GCF_033978685.3 Nerophis lumbriciformis
TCTCCTTTTTCTATTGTGGATCACGGATTTGTATTTTAAACCACCTCGGATACTATATCCTCTTGAAAATGAGAGTCGAGAACGCGAAATGGACATTCACAGTGACTTTTATCTCCACGACAATACATCAGCGAAGCACTTTAGCTACGGAGCTAACGTGATAGCATCGTGCTTAACTGCAGATAGAAACAAAAGAAATAAGCCCCTGACTGGAAGGATAGACAGAATATCAACAATACTACCAAACTCTGGACCTGTAACCACACGGTTAATGCTGTACCGCCTGACGAAGCCTAGCAATGCTGTTGCTAACGACGCCATTGAAGCTAACTTAGCTACGGGACCTCGATAGAGCTATGCTAATAACATTAGCTCTCCACCTACACCAGCTCTCATCTGCTCATCAACACCAGTGCTCACCTGCGTTCTAGCGATCGACGGCGCGACGAAGGACTTCACCCGATCATCGATGCGGTCGGCAACTAGCGTCGGATAGCGCGTCTGCTATCCAAGTCAAAGTCCTCCTGGTTGTGTTGCTGTAGCCAGACGCTAATACACCGATCGCACCTACAGGTTTCTTCTTTGCAGTCTCCATTGTTCATTAAACAAATTGCAAAAGATTCACCAACACAGATGTCCAGAATACTGTGGAATTTAGCGATGAAAAAGACAATTTAAGCTGGTGACCGACCTATTCCAAAATGTCTGATTCAACTACTGACGTCACGCGCATACATCATCATACCTAGACGTTTTCAACCGGAAGTTTCCCGGGAAATTTAAAATGTCACTTTATAAGTTAACCCGGCCGTATTGGCATGTGTTGCAATGTTAAGATTTCATCATTGATATACAGGTAAAAGCCAGTAAATTAGAATATTTTGAAAAACTTGATTTATTTCAGTAATTGCATTCAAAAGGTGTAACTTGTACATTATATTTATTCATTGCACACAGACTGATGCATTCAAATGTTTATTTCATTTAATTTTGATGATTTGAAGTGGCAACAAATGAAAATCCAAAATTCCGTGTGTCACAAAATTAGAATATTACTTAAGGCTAATACAAAAAAGGGATTTTTTAGAAATGTTGGCCAACTGAAAAGTATGAAAATGAAAAATATGAGCATGTACAATACTCAATACTTGGTTGGAGCTCCTTTTGCCTCAATTACTGCGTTAATGCGGCGTGGCATGGAGTCGATGAGTTTCTGGCACTGCTCAGGTGTTATGAGAGCCCAGGTTGCTCTGATAGTGGCCTTCAACTCTTCTGCGTTTTTGGGTCTGGCATTCTGCATCTTCCTTTTCACAATACCCCACAGATTTTCTATGGGGCTAAGGTCAGGGGAGTTGGCGGGCCAATTTAGAACAGAAATACCATGGTCCGTAAACCAGGCACGGGTAGATTTTGCGCTGTGTGCAGGCGCCAAGTCCTGTTGGAACTTGAAATCTCCATCTCCATAGAGCAGGTCAGCAGCAGGAAGCATGAAGTGCTCTAAAACTTGCTGGTAGACGGCTGCGTTGACCCTGGATCTCAGGAAACAGAGTGGACCGACACCAGCAGATGACATGGCACCCCAAACCATCACCCAACCATGCAAATTTTGCATTTCCTTTGGAAATCGAGGTCCCAGAGTCTGGAGGAAGACAGGAGAGGCACAGGATCCACGTTGCCTGAAGTCTAGTGTAAAGTTTCCACCATCAGTGATGGTTTGGGGTGCCATGTCATCTGCTGGTGTCGGTCCACTCTGTTTCCTGAGATCCAGGGTCAACGCAGCCGTCTACCAGCAAGTTTTAGAGCACTTCATGCTTCCTGCTGCTGACCTGCTCTATGGAGATGGAGATTTCAAGTTCCAACAGGACTTGGCGCCTGCACACAGTGCAAAATCTACCCGTGCCTGGTTTACGGACCATGGTATTTCTGTTCTAAATTGGCCCGCCAACTCCCCTGACCTTAGCCCCATAGAAAATCTGTGGGGTATTGTGAAAAGGAAGATGCAGAATGCCAGACCCAAAAACGCAGAAGAGTTGAAGGCCACTATCAGAGCAACCTGGGCTCTCATAACACCTGAGCAGTGCCAGAAACTCATCGACTCCATGCCACGCCGCATTAACGCAGTAATTGAGGCAAAAGGAGCTCCAACCAAGTATTGAGTATTGTACATGCTCATATTTTTCATTTTCATACTTTTCAGTTGGCCAACATTTCTAAAAATCCCTTTTTTGTATTAGCCTTAAGTAATATTCTAATTTTGTGACACACGGAATTTTGGATTTTCATTTGTTGCCACTTCAAATCATCAAAATTAAATGAAATAAACATTTGAATGCATCAGTCTGTGTGCAATGAATAAATATAATGTACAAGTTACACCTTTTGAATGCAATTACTGAAATAAATCAAGTTTTTCAAAATATTCTAATTTACTGGCTTTTACCTGTATAAACTATCAGACTGCGTGGTCGGTAGTAGTGGGTTTCAGTAGGCCTTTAAATGCTTCTATTGAGGTAGCATCTCTAACTGTTACCGGTAGAACATTCCAGAGTACTGGAGCTCGAATAGAAAACGCTCTAAAGCCCGCAGACTTTTTTTGGGCTCTGGGAATCACTAATAAGCCTGAGTTCTTAGAGCGCAGATATCTGGCCTGGGACATATGGTACAATACAATTAGCAAGATAGGATGTAGATAGACCGTGTAGTATTTTATACGTAAGTAGTAAAACCTTAAAGTTGCATCTTAAGTGCACAGGAAGCCAGTGCAGGTGAGCCAGTATAGGTATATACATTATATAGATATATATGTATATAGGTGTATATACAGTATAGGCGTAATATGATCAAACTTTCATGCTTAGCGCATGCTCAGTAGCGTTGGGTAAATCATTTTGACAGAACACCGGTGTTAAGGAGAGGGTTTGATTTAGATTTAATTTAGATTTTGGCGTGAGGACAAGGTTTCTGTGTTTTCTCGGAGAGGACGGAGTTTCCATGGCCGTGTGGCTCAGCAAGTGTCACCTGCCTGCCCCGGGCTCCCTCTAACCCCATCTGGGGGCCAAACGCCATTCTTGACCTCACTTCATGTCTGCAAGCGTGCAGGACGACACGCCGCACACATCCCCCCCCCCCCCCCCCCTGAGCAGACAAACCACAACAGATCGTCTAATATCAGAGAGCGTCAGCGTCAGCGTCGGCGGCGGAAATCCGAGCGTCTGACAACCAGGATACAGATAGCGATTCCCCTCCGCTGATCCATGCAACTGATAGTTTCCACAAACAGCGGCTGGGCTAAGGTTACATCCAGCGAGGGCCTGCTCCACAATGCGGCGCTCGGCCTCACACCAAGATTAAACAAAAAAGCTTAGGTTACCGTCGTTAGGAAATTGATAAGAAAATGCTTTGTTTGTGCTCCGTTTTGATCGAAAAGGAAATGAGAAAAACGTTTGCTGCTGCACGCTTTAATATGTGTGCATCAGTCTTGTTCGCTACTCTGTTTTTGTCGCTTTCACCGTGATTGCAGCCTTTTTTTAAATTGCAGCTCATTAAACGTTTTACCCGAATGTCAATGCAGTTGATTCATTGTTTAAAGGAATTCATCTCCATGTCCCAAAATCCTTTAAACAAAATGTAGTAAAGAGATATCCCACCTCCGCCCCCCCTTGCAGTGTAATTACGAATTACCCCCACGCCCAAAAAAAAGAGTGTGGTTCAAATAAAATGGGCCATTTGTACACAAGCAATTAACTGTTGCAACTTTAAATAATGTCGCCCAGATGGAACCTAATTATAGTCGGCACGCTTTGATTCAGGCTTTCTGTCGGAGTATCACTCGGGGCGCCACTTTGGCTTTTCAGTCACCTAGCGTTTGTTTTGAAATTGGTGACAATCAGAGCAGATTACCATTTGTAACGGCGTGCGGCGTTTGGTGCGCAGGGAAGAAAGCATGGCCCATAGCTATGGAGGAGCTGCCGCGCTTCCTTTTTAACAGCGCTCGCTTGTTCCCTTTTCCCGCGCTGCACACCAACGATAACTGTGTGTGTTTTTTTGTAGGGAGATTACGTGTGATGTTTGTGTGCGTGTGCGTGTGTGGGTGTGCCATCCATGAGGAAATGCCTACAAGTGGTACAAACCTCTGTATAGAAGTATACAGTCAGTAACATGAGAGGCTGTGACAAAGGCTAAATATCAGATACACTTTGTGGGTGTGGCATAAGTAATACGATATTTATTAACAGATCATTAAAAAAATAAAATAGCAATCATTTTAGAAGTTAAATTTATTTTCACTCAATTTAGAGTATACAGGTAAAAGCCAGTAAATTAGAATATTTTGAAAAACTTGATTTATTTCAGTAATTGCATTCAAAAGGTGTAACTTGTACATTATATGTATTCATTGCACACAGACTGATGCATTAAAATGTTTATTTCATTTAATTTTGATGATTTGAAGTGGCAACAAATGAAAATCCAAAATTCCGTGTGTCACAAAATTAGAATATTACTTAAGGCTAATACAAAAAAGGGATTTTTAGAAATGTTGGCCAACTGAAAAGTATGAAAATGAAAAATATGAGCATGTACAATACTCAATACTTGGTTGGAGCTCCTTTTGCCTCAATTACTGCGTTAATGCGGCGTGGCATGGAGTCGATGAGTTTCTGGCACTGCTCAGGTGTTATGAGTGCCCAGGTTGCTCTGATAGTGGCCTTCAACTCTTCTGCGTTTTTGGGTCTGGCATTCTGCATCTTCCTTTTCACAATACCCCACAGATTTTCTATGGGGCTAAGGTCAGGGGAGTTGGCGGGCCAATTTAGAACAGAAATACCATGGTCCGTAAACCAGGCACGGGTAGATTTTGCGCTGTGTGCAGGCGCCAAGTCCTGTTGGAACTTGAAATCTCCATCTCCATAGAGCAGGTCAGCAGCAGGAAGCATGAAGTGCTCTAAAACTTGCTGGTAGACGGCTGCGTTGACCCTGGATCTCAGGAAACAGAGTGGACCGACACCAGCAGATGACATGGCACCCCAAACCATCACCCAAACATGCAAATTTTGCATTTCCTTTGGAAATCGAGGTCCCAGATTCTGGAGGAAGACAGGAGAGGCACAGGATCCACGTTGCCTGAAGTCTAGTGTAAAGTTTCCACCATCAGTGATGGTTTGGGGTGCCATGTCATCTGCTGGTGTCGGTCCACTCTGTTTCCTGAGATCCAGGGTCAACGCAGCCGTCTACCAGCAAGTTTTAGAGCACTTCATGCTTCCTGCTGCTGACCTGGATTTTCATTTGTTGCCACTTCAAATCATCAAAATTAAATGAAATAAACATTTGAATGCATCAGTCTGTGTGCAATGAATAAATATAATGTACAAGTTACACCTTTTGAATGCAATTACTGAAATAAATCAAGTTTTTCAAAATATTCTAATTTACTGGCTTTTACCTGTATATATTAAAGTTAGAGAATGTGTTTCATTTTTATTATTCAGCAAAAATCAAAGTAGACCAAACACCCCCTTACAAATAGTATAAAATAGTATGTATATTATGTTAGAGAATGTGTTTTCCTATTATTAATATTCTTCAAATATTACATGTCCAATTAGAAAAAACGAACAAAGAAATGTTAACGTTTTTGTGAAATTATCTTACTTTCTCAGAGAGTTTTTCAGTTTTTCTTTGTATTTATTGCCTTATTTGTAGCTACACTCAGGGTGTCCATTGCTTGTTGTTTTAAAATATTTTAATATAAACTGTGGTCACCTACACACATGCACACACGTTCTTGTATTTGTTACCTTCTTGATACCTAAAATGCCTACCTCTTTAGGACTACCCTTTCTAGATATATAAAGATTTGTATTTACAACATTAATAATATATACAAACTATGCAAATATTAAAAAAAATAAGCTTTTAGTTAATTGTTTGTTTGTAATTAGTTTTTAATCTTCATTATTTACTTCAAGTTATTATAGTATGTCTCTTTATACATATTTTTTAAATTAATTTTGGCCAAAGGGGGCGCATTTCAATTTCTTACACACACTTGGCCAGAGGGGGAGCTCTTTTAAAACCGACACACACAAAAATCCCTCCTTTTTGGGACCATCCTAATTTTGATAGATTTCACCACCAGGGGTGCAAATGAGACATTCTCTATTAGATGCAATGGTTTTCCGTATTAATGTGAAGATTATTTGCCTTATGTTGAAGTTTCCAAATTGCCACCTGAGTGTAAAAATAAGTTCACCTCTGAAAATGTGACCTTAAATTGTGTCTTAGTCATGGCATAAACATGATCATGGCCTGGGCTTTTGTAAAAATGCTTTTTTTTTTTTTCTTTAATAGCGTGACTGGGTTGGTAGAGAGGCCGTGTCGGCAACTTGAGGGTTCCCCGTTTGATCCCCGCTTTCGCCATTCTCGTCACTGCCGTTGTGTCTTTGGGCAAGACACTTTACCCACCTGCTCCCAGTGCCACACACACTGGTTTAAATGTTGCTTAAACATTGAGTTTCACTATGTAATCACTTTGAGTCACGTGAGAAAAGCGCTATATAAATACAATTCACTTCACTTAAATCAGGGGTGTCAAACTCGTTTTCAATGAGGGCCACATCGCAGTTATGGTTGTAACAGTGCAGCTTGTAACAGTGAATAATGCATGGATTTCAGGTGAGGTTGATGGCTGGTGAGGCACTGACTTCATCACAGTCAGATTTACAAACATATGAACCCTAAAGAGTATCTTATTCACCATTTGATTGGCAGCAGTTAACGGGTTATGTTTAAAAGCTCACACCAGCATTCTTCCCTGCTTGGCACTCAGCATCAAGGCTTGGAATTGGGGGTTAAATCACCAAAAATTATTCCCGGGCGCGGCGCCGCTGCTGCCCACTGCTCCCCTCACCTCCCAGGGGGTGAACAAGGGGATGGGTCAAATGCAGACGACAAATTTCATTACACCTAGTGTGTGTGTGACAATCATTGGTACTTTAACTTAACTTCAACTTTACACATACAAACTGTAGCACACAAAAAAGCACATTTAATTTAAAAAAAACATTATTATGGTCTTACCTTTACTTATAAATGAAATGCGCCGCAACTAAAGCCCTCACTTAAACTTTCCACGTGCAAGATTGAATCTATTTAAAAAAGTGTAACCGAGGGTTTATAAATGTCGCCTATACTGTATGAAACTACAAAATAACAAACACGGAGGCTCCAGTTTACACGAGGACCACTTTATTTACCTTCTTTAAAGTTAAAGTTAAAGTTAAAGTACCAATGATTGTCACACACACACTAGGTGTGGCGAGATTATTCTCTGCATTTGACCCATCACCCTTGATCACCCCCTGGGAGGTGAGGGGAGCAGTGGGCAGCAGCGGTGGCCGCGCCCGGGAATCATTTTGGTGATTTAACCCCCAATTCCAACCCTTGATGCTGAGTGCCAAGCAGGGAGGTAATGGGTCGCATTTTCAAAAACCTCCGCAACGTGTCATCACTTCCGCTCTTAGCGCCTTCAAAATAAGAGCTCAAGGCATACACTGTATAACAGCGCATAACAGGAACTTAACATCACAAAGAGAAAACCCCATGAAAATAGGTTACAAAAGTCATTTAATAAGAAGCCAAAAAGTGCAAAAAGAATAATGTTCGTGTTGGAGGAGTTGTGAATTAGATACACCTGCAGTCTGCAGGTGTACCTAATGTTGTGGCCCTGCAGTTATTCACAACTCCTCCAACACGAACATTATTGTTTTTGCACTTTTTGGCTTCTTATGAAATAACTTTTTTAAATAGATTCAATCTTGCACGTGGAAAGTTTAAGTGTGGGCTTTAGTTGATATAACAATTCTACGGCGGGGGTGCAAGAGGCGGGATTACTGGAGCCTCAGCCAGTGCGTCTTTTGCAGCCGTTTTATGATCGCTCAGCACAAGAAATACGTCACACATACAGTTGTTGACAAAATACACTGTACATTATATACCTCAGCTAACTAAACTATGGAAATGTATAATATAGTTCATATAGCAATACGGTCTCACTGTACAGAAGGCCAGCAGTTAGCCGAGTCCGGAATCCATGTTGAGGCACTGAGTGACGTGCCTCAACTGGCTGCTGTTCACTGCACCGTCTCTTCTCAGTATTTGAACGGCAAATGTGAAAATTCAGCGATTTTGAATAAAAATAATCTAAAACTGGTGAAGTTAAATGGAAAATAACTTTATTGTATAATCACTGGATACATATAACAATTTAATTAAATTGTTTTCTTTTTACATTTTTTTTTTTTTCCATGATTTCTTTCTAGTGACTGCACGTCACTGATGGATTTATATACAGGTATACCATTGCGTATGGATTAGATTATCATTACTTTTTTTTGGCGACTGAGTGTGTTACCTTACAATCAACTTTGGTACCATTTTTTCATGTACAGTAATACACTATTAAAACAACAACCGTTGATTTTACTGTAAAAACTGACAACTCAGTCACCATAATTTTACCATAAAAATTTCCAGCGTTTTATACAGAAATATAGAACAAAGAATAAAAGGAATTTAATGGAAAAACCGTAGCACTGTTTTTTATCTAATCTATAGCTATATCTAAATCTACGGTGTGGAAGTCTGGTTCCACCGGGTTCTTCTGACCACCAACCACGGACATGACAGCAGTGTTCAGGGTTTCGAACAATGTTTTATTTTCAGTCTTTTCGTGCTTTTCAGCAAATGTCTTTTTGTTCGTCTGTCTCGCTCTCGCTCTCGCTCGTGCTCCACCCCCTCTCTTCTTCCCGACTGCTGCCTTTAACAGAGCGACAGGTGATCAGACAAACACACTCAGCTGTGTCATCCACTCACCTGTCGCTAATCTCGAAGCCGGTCCCGACACGTCCCGCCTTGCTGCAGGTCCGCAGGCCACGCCCCTCACATACGGGTTTTAGTGTAATACCGTACATGGAAAAATAGTACTAAAGTTGATTATACGATAAAAAACTCAGTCGCCAGAATTTTACTGTAAAATCTATTGTCATTTTTACAGTGTACAAATTAATCAATAACTTGCTTTGAAATCATAAGTTAAGCAGATATTTAAATATTTATCTTTATTTTAATAAACATTCTTTTGGAATGTATGATAATATAATATTTTGTTGCATTATTATTAGATAGGATATAAAATATATGCATATGCAATTGTATGCAGTATGTATTTTTAGTGTCACATTCGAAAGAACAAATACATTTAATAAGAAAAAGCACTTTATTAACACATAATATTTACTGGCTTTTGTGGGCCATATAAAACGACATGGCGGGCCATATCTGGCCCACGGGCCTTTAGTTTTACATCTGTGATTTATATCATGCGCATAAAAAAAGAAGATAAAGGAAATTTTGCTGTCAAAGTTCAATAATAAGTTGTTTGTGAATCGATTTGGGAATGTGTGTCACAACCTGCACCCCCTTGCAAAAGTACAAAATGGTTATTTCCTCCTGGTAGCGGAAAACCCAGCATGGAACACTTCACTGGTCACTTAACACAGACGTATCAAACACTCACATGTATGCATTCACACACATCGCATCAACATTTGGGTATGTGGATGAGGTGATAGAAAAAATATAAAAATTCATCTTGTCAATCGGTTAAGATATTTATTCACAACTAATCGCAGTTTGTTTATAGTTAACTCAAAATTAATTGCGATTAATCGCAGATAGATACAATTTTTCGTCATGAATAAGTGTACTCTAGACAGATAATTTTCAAGTTGACTGGACAATTAGTTTGCTTTAATTAAATGTTTTTTTAAACAATCAACATGAAAAGGACATACACTTGCTTTTAATGACAGTAAAATAATTACCTGCAGTATCTTGGTGTCTTGCCATTGTTTGTATTTTGTAGGAATACAGCATTTGTATTCCTGCTGTAGGAACACTTGCATTTAGGGGAGAGGAGCCACACCATGTTTAGATACCAGTTTCATGCATTAATTACACAAAATGTGGATTGTACGATCATCAGAGATGTTTAATAATGTAATCTGTGATTATGTCTACCTGGTTAAATGCTTCTGATATTGTATACATTACATATTGTCGGTATTCATATTTTTGCATGACAATTTTTGAACCTTCTTTATTTGTTAATGAATGTAATATTCAACCTGTTAATCATTCTGTAATTGCGGATTATCAATCAAAATTGGTTATAAAATAATATACACTTAATTTCAGTCTGCCATGAAACATTTATTTCAGTAGACATATTGTATTACAAAACATCTTTGACAAAGCATGATCGTAATGGAAGATGATTTTTCATTTTTTTGGTGGATAGACCAGCTGTGACGCGTAGCGCTATTATTCGGGAGAACAACGGCGTGGCGCAGTGGGAGAGTGGCCGTGCGCAACCCGAGGGTCCCTGGTTCAATCCCCACCTAGTACCAACCTCGTCATGTCCGTTGTGTCCTGAGCAAGACACTTCACCCTTGCTCCTGATGGCTGCTGGTTAGCGCCTTGCATGGCAGCTCCCTCCATCAGTGTGTGAATGTGTGTGTGAATGGGTAAATGTGGAAGTAGTGTCAAAGCGCTTTGAGTACCTTGAAGGTAGAAAAGCGCTATACAAGTACAACCCATTTATCATTTATAACTTGCCATGGCTCTGGATCCGACATCTCCATTATGTACACTTTTCTTTGTGCATTTCTGCTCGCTTTTTGTGAGTTGTGGCTCAACAGTAAATAGACGCCACTACGTTTCCCCATGCTATGGAACAGACTGAGGGTAAAAAAGACTCAGGATGCATGCGTGTTAATCACGCGATAAAAACATTATTGCTGTGAAATTAACTTATATTTAATTCTGTAAAAAATATAATAACAATTTGTGGCACCATTGGACAAAGTTATGTTTGGGTTTCACTTTTACATCTCATAGCAGATACTTGTGGTGCATTCAAGGACCCTTGATTAAAATTTTATACAGAGACGTCATTAGGTTTTAAAGATTAGGGAGGCTTTACCCCCAGTTGATGTGCTTATACCATAATACTGATGAATTAATAGTATTCACTAATGATAATCCTACATGCATCAATAAAGGTAAACTTGACATATTAATAATCATATTTGAGTGATTAATGACACGTTATAAGATGTAAAAACTCCCTTTAGGCTACTTTTGTATTACTCTTTTCTTCTAATAAACAAGCTAACAGCTATTGTAATGTAAACAATCAAATGTAGTCACTTTTTCTTATAATTTGTGCTCTCTCTCTCTGTGTCCAATACTTGCTGTACATATGTACCAAGTCAGACCTACACTGTTCCAATGTCAATTTCTCTGATGGTGCAATTGTTGATGACTGAAGTGTTGATACCAACCAAACTTAACCCCCCCACCCTCCATATCCCACACCCCGGATTGTAAATAATGTAAATAATTAAATTTATATACTGTGATGATTATCTTGTGTGATGACTGTATTATGAAAATAGTATACATCTGTATCATGAATCCAATGACCCCGACTTAAACAAGTTGAAAAACGTATTCGGGTGTTACCATTTAGTGGTCAATTGTACGGAATATGTACTTCACTGTGCAATCTACTAATAAAAGTTTCAATCAATCAATCAATCAATTCAGGTGTCAGTATCAACTGTCAACTTTGATTGCCCCATCTTGTTGTCTCACAGGTGATTATTTGCACTCATTGAGAAGAGAAAGTAAAAATGAGTGCTGCAGTGAGTGCAGAAATTGTCAGTAAAACAGGAAATGTCACCTTGACAGTATGGCATTTTATTTTATTTTATTTTTATAAACGGACCGTAGTCAGAGCAATGTGGTCTGTAAATGATGCATGGCGCGTATCCCCACCAACACTGATAACACCGCACCACCTAAGCCGTGCTTACCCTTTAGAGCACAGTTGTAACTTCCTGGCACTTAACCTGCAAAAAAATAGTTCTTCTCAAGTTTCTCTATGTTTACATGTTCACAAAGTGCACTATTTTCTACCCCTTTTAGGCATTTCTTACGTATTCCTTTTGTTTGAACCTTCATTTTAAGAGGTTATTGTTAAGTGTTCAATGTGATTTTAACATTTTGTTTACATTGACTATTTTCCATGGTTGTGTTGACATTTCCTTTCCTTTCTGCCTTGATAGCTGAGGGCATTACAATCAGAGGAAGGTAACATTTGAAATACAAATGTTTACATTTATTATATTTTTCTACTGGCCCTTATTTTCAATAGGTCATAAAAAATATCGGTAACACTTTAGTATGGGGAACATATTCACTATTAATTAGTAACATTTTGGCTCTTAATTAGTCATTATTAAATACTTACTATTGCCTTATTCTGCATGGCCTTATTATACAACTAGTAAGCCATTAACTAAGAGTCTTCCCTCACAAATCTCAGAATTATTGCTTATTAGTAACCCTAACCCTACCCCTTATATGTTCCCCTAGTGTCCAAATAACTTTAAATTAAGTCTTTCTTACTTAGAATATGTTCCCCATGCTAAAGTGTTACCAAAATATCAGTAATTATCGATACCAACCAATATAAAACACTTATATTGTGATACAGCCCTACATTATTGAATGTTCAGTCAATTCCAATAATAATCATAATTGCATCATACACTGCAAATCTAATAAATGTGGTCAATTAAAACAAATTTAAAAAACAAGGTAATAACCACAAGGACCTTTATTTGCAAAAACTTCTTTAAATGCAAAAATATGACAGTGACTGATTGTATTCCTAAGTGTTTTAATGTAATTGCTCATAAATAAATCCACTTATCTCTTGATAAACATTTTATCCAGCTGCTAAAACGTAGTCGTTTAATGTTTATGGCCTCACTTTACACACACAGTGTATAGCCAGATGACACCTCATTGATCCGCCCATCTTTTAAAGATATCACCTTGATTTGTGGCATGGCTGACGTAATCTCCCTCTGACACTGCGCCCCCGCCCTCCCAGTCTTTAGTGGTCATTGCCGTCCCGCCTCTAAATCAGTGCTCGCATCGCATCTTTGACAACATCCATTAGGTGCGACACACTTTAGTAATTATTCAAGGGTGTGTGTATGTTAAAGGCCTATTTAGTGTGTCAGAGCGGGTCCACGGGTGTGATCGTTGATAGTGGGCCGGACCTCAATCCAGAGGCGCCACCTTATAGAGGCGTGGGGCTTAACGCCGGAGTCATCCGAGGGGCATGGTTGTCATTTGCCTACTGGCACGGCGACGCCCCCTTGGTGACCCCGAGCAGTAGGATAGGGTGGAGAGACTGGCGGCGTTCCGTTGGAGTTCACTGCCAGTTCAGGGTGAACGGGAGAACGCTGCAGCCTTGATCGCGTTTACTGGGGAGGGGGCGGGGTCTAAAAAGGACAAAACACAGGTAAAAAAAATAATAGTAAAGAAAAGAGAATATTTTGTCTCATATCAAATCAAATCAAATCAACTTTATTTATAAAGCACATTTAAAATTTACCACAGGGGTAGCCAAAGTGCTGTACAATGAACAGGTTAACAGATAAAACGAGTACCGAGCAAACACAACACAACACAAACAGAACACGATAAAAAATAAATAATTAAAATAGAATTAATAAAAACATAAAAACATAAAAACAGGATCACAGCAGGTGTATTATGGGGCGCCATTGCAGGATGGATATCACTCAGTGTTAAAAGCCATGGAATAAAAGTATGTTTTTAAGAGAGATTTAAAAACAGGAAGAGAGGAGGCTTGTCTAACACTCAGGGGTAGGTCGTTCCAGAGCTTGGGAGCAGCAACGGCGAAAGCTCTGTCACCTCTAAGCTTCAGCCTTGTGTCAGGGACCGTCAACAGCAGCTGATTGGCTGATCTTAAGGATCGGGTGGGGCAGTAAGGCTGAAGGAGGTCGGAGAGATAGGTTGGCGCGAGGTTGTTTAGACATTTAAAAACAAATAAAAGGAGTTTGAAATTGATTCGGTAACGCACAGGGAGCCAGTGAAGGGACGCTAAAATAGGGGTGATGTGCTCACGTCTGCGGGTCTGTGTTAGCAGACGAGCAGCAGAGTTCTGCACGAGCTGCAGGCGGGCGAAGGAGGCCTGGCTAATGCCAACATACAGGGCATTACAATAATCAAGACGAGTCGAGATAAAGGCGTGGATTAATTTCTCAAGATCATGTCTTGATAGAAGCGGTTTCACTTTCGCTATTTGGCGTAATTGATAAAAGCTTTTTTGAACGACGCTGCTGATTTGTTTTTCGAATTTAAAATCTGAGTCAAACTTTACCCCCAGGTTTGTGACAGAGTCGCTGAGATACGGGGTCAGAGTGCCGAGGTCAACGTTGGGGGAGGGAGAGCGACTTGGACCGAACAACATAACTTCTGTTTTGTCTTCATTTAGGCTCAGGAAGTTAGCTGAAAGCCAGACTTTGATGTCGTGCAGGCAGTCAATAAGATGTTGAACCGTGTTATTTTGTGCCATGGGAAAATAAATCTGGCAATCATCGGCATAAAAATGAAATGCAATACTGTACTTCCTAAAAATAGAACCAAGGGGGAGAAGGTAAAGCGCAAATAAAATTGGGGCAAGGATTGAGCCCTGGGGGACCCCATGTGGTAAAGGAGCTGTGGACGACATAAAACTGTCTACTTTTACACAAAAATTATATTATACATATTGTCTATATCCATCCATCCATCCATTTTCTACCACTTATTCCCTTTTGGGGTCGCGGGTCTATAAATTTGTAATTAAAAGCTGCTATTGAATCCTGTTTTCATTGATCAATATTCAATAATGATCAATCTCTTTGTCATGTTTTCATTAATGATAAATCAGTTATTTTTTTCATTACTGATCAATGACGTACTCTTTTCTTTAATTAGATTAGATTAGATTAGATGAGTTTATTTCAAAGGAGACGATGCAATTTCATAAAACACATGACTACGCATGGTTAAAAAAGCCAGAATTAGCCAGAAGGTTAGTTTTCATCTGTAGTCCACTGGCCATGATGTAAAAAAGGCAGTAAAAATTACAATTTAAAAGAAAAAGAAAAGAAAGAGAGAGAAAAGGAATAAAAGCACACAATACATATACTATATGATGAAAAATAAAATACAACATCACAACATAACATTTATCTTAGCATCAAAACAGGCTCATCTTTTAGTGCTGGCAGCTGTAGGCGTTGATAAGCCACATTTTCAATGTTTTTGTGAAGGCCTTTTAAGCATACTTGCCAACCTTGAGACCTCCGAATTCAGGAGATGAGGGGGTGGGTGGGGTGAGGTGGGCGGGGTTTGGTGGTAGCGGGGGTGTATATTGTAGCATCCCGGAAGAGTTAGTGCTGCAAGGGTTCTGGGTATTTGTTGTGTTGCGTTTATGGTGTGTTACGGTGCGGATGTTCTCTCGAAATGTGTTTGTCATTCTTGTTTGGTGTGGGTTCACAGTGTGGCGCATATTTGTAACAGTTGTTTATATGGCCACCCTCAGTGTGACCTGTATGGCTGTTGATCAAGTATGCCTTGCATTCACTTATTTGTGTGAAAAGCCGCATGTATTATGTGACTGGGCCGGCACGCTGTTTGTATGGAGGAAAAAAACGGACGTGAAGACAGGTTGTAGAGGACGCTAAAGGCAGTGCCTTTAAGGCACGCCCCCAATATTGTTGTCCGGGTGGAAATCAGGAGAAATTCAGGAGAATGGTTGCCCCAGGAGAATTTCGGAAGGGGCACTGAAATTCGGGAGTCTCTCGGAAAAATCGGGAGGGTTGGCAAGTATGACTAAGTTGTGACCAGTACATCCTCAGGTACTGAGTTCCACACATTTGCACTCCTTACTGACCAGGCCCACTTACTGAAAGTGCTCCTGAGCAGAGGAATATAACAGTCACCTCTGACAGAGCCTGGAGTGACACGCTCACGGCTGTTTCTTTGGCTGATGAACTCTGGCAGAGGATCTGGAGCCAATTCATGCAGTACTTTATAGGTCACTTTTAGGTCTGCAAATGTGTGAAGACTGTCCCAGTTTAAAATACTGGATTTATTTTAGAATGGCACAGTGATGATAGAGCCTAGGCTTTTTAATGATCAGTAAGTTTTGGCACTCAGCATCAAGGGTTGGTATTGGGGGTTAAATCACCAAAAATGATTCCTGAGCGTGGCCACCGCTGCTGCTCACTGCTCCTCTCACCTCCCAGGGGGTAGAACAGGGTCAAACGCAGAGAGTAATTTCACCGTGCCTAGTGTGTGTGTGTGTGTGTGTGTGACTATCAGTTTTATTAACTTAACTTAACTTTGTGATGCAAGTTACCTCAGTAGTGCAAAGTTGAAATGAATTCCCGCAACAACAAAACAGCCAAAATAATGCTAATGTTAGCATGTTGGCCATAGCATTATGGAGTTAGCTGTATTAACTAGCCTGCAAGCTTTTTGGTGCAGAATGATCTTTTTCAACAGGGAAAAATTAATCAAGCATGTTCACATAATTAGTTTTGATGACTGTGTGCTGAGCGAGAGTTGGTCAGGTGGCCTGGTGAGCCATCTTTGAACTGGGGGAGCGGGGGTCTAAAAAGGACAAAACACAGGTGAAAAAAATAATAATAATAAAGAAGAGGGAACATTTTGCCTCATATTGTCTATATATTTGTAATTCCGAGCTGTTAATGAATCCTGTTTTGATTGATCAATATTCAATAATGATCAATCCCTTTGTCATGTTTTCATTAATGATAAATCAGTAATTTTTTTCATTAATGATCAACGACTTCACCTTTTCTTTAATGATCAGTAAGTTTGTGATGCAGGTTTCTCAGCAGTGCAACGCTGAAATGAATTCACCAAACCAAAAAACATCCATGTTAGCATGTTGGTGATAGCATTATGTAGCTAGCTGTATTAGCTAGCAGTTGGCTACACTACCAAGCACCAGCCTGCAAGCTTTTTAAAGTTAAAGTACCACTGATTGTCACACACACACTCGGTGTGCTGAAATTACCCTCTGGATTTGACCCGACCCCTGGATCCACACCCTGGGAGGTGAGGGGAGCAGTGAGCAGCAGCGGTGGCCGGGCTCAGGAATAATTTTTGGTGATTTAACCCCCAATTCCAACCCTTGATGCTGTGTGCCAAGCAGGGAGGTAATAGGTCCCATTTGTATAGTCTTTGGTATGACTCGGCCGGTGTTTGAACTCACGACCTACCGATCTCAGGGCGGACACTCTAACCAAAAGGCCACTGAGCAGGTTTTTGGTGCAGAATGATCTTTTTCAACAGGGGGAAAATTAATCAGGCTTGTTCACATAATTAGTAGAGATGAAATGCGTTAAAATGTGATATCGGAAATTATCGGTATCGTTTTTTTTATTATCGGTATGTTTTTTTGTTTTTTTTTTGTTTTTTTTAATTAAATCAACATAAAAAAAACACAAGATACCCTTACAATTAGTGCACCAACCCCAAAAACCTTCCTCCCCCATTTACACTCATTCACACTCATTCACACAAAAGGGTTGTTTCTTTCTGTTATTAATATTCTGGTTCCTACATTATATATCAATATATATCAATACAGTCTGCAAGGGATACAGTCCGTAAGCACACATGATTGTGCGTGCTGCTGGTCCACTAATAGTACTAACCTTTAACAGTTCATTTTACAAATTTTCATTAATTACCAGTTTCTATGTAACTGTTTTTATATTGTTTTACTTTCTTTTTTATTCAGGAAAATGTTTTTAATTTATTTATCTTATTTCATTTTATTAATTTAAAAAAAGTACCTTAACTTCACCATACCTGGTTGTCCAAATTAGCCATAATAATGTGTTAATTCCACGACTGCATATATCGGTTGATATCGGTATCGGTAATTAAAGAGTTGGACAATATCGAAATATCGGATATCGGCAAAAAGCCAATATCGGACATCCCTACTAATTAGTTTTGATATCTGTGTGCCAAGCGAGAGAGAGATCAGGTGACCTGGTGAGCCATCTTTGAACTGGAAGCACACTAGATCTGCAGCATTGATCGCTTTTGCTAAGTGGGGGTCTAAAAAGGACAAAGCACAGGTAAAAAAAAAATTAGAATAAAGAAGAGGGAACATTTTGCCTCATATTGTCTATAAATGATAGATTGTGAGAAGGTTTTGCTTTCCATAGGTGCATGTTGAAACACGCCTGCTGCACGCTAAATTTGACCCGACCAAGATCGACTCGCTATCGCGATCCCCGCCTCCGTGGTGAGCTATTTGAACGCAACTTTCGAACAGACACCTGTGAAGTTCACGCTGCGGCGCTCGCAGCCATAGCACACAAACACACACATGCACGCCATCTCTATTAATGCGCCCAGGCCGAGGTCAATCTAATAAACATGGGGTCAGCGCGGTGGTCATCGGAGGCCTGTCTACGGCGAGAGAGCCTTTAAGGCGCTTTCTAATTGTATCCCCGCGGCCTTCTAGTCTAGCTTTTTATAGCCAATCTCCTCTACGCAGCGGAGAGAGGAGGAGGCAAGAGAGGAAGGAAGTGAGGAAAGGATTATAGCTGCAGTTTTTGTTCATATATATCTTTTTTTTTTTTTTTGCACACCGCGTGAACTGATTTTAGATACTAAGCTTATCCTTTTTTAATCCTCCGTGGAAAATTAGTAGAGCCTATTTTAATATTCTTATCGTCACCAACAAATACAGGTACTGACAAAGAAAAAAAGAAGCCTTTAGCGTTCAAACAGCTAAACACTATACTTCTGCTCTCTATAAACAAAAGTTTGAATATCAGCACGCAGAAAACGTAATCTCCCTGTGGGGGGTAGAAAATAAAATAAAATAAATGACTCTCTTCAAGTCCAGTTACCTGTTAGTAGCTAAGCGGCTTGAGTTTCCTGCCTGCAGGTGGACGTGTTCGCATGACTGTTTATGAGGGAAAAAAAAGTTAAGTAGTACTTAGCTTTTTTCTTTTCTTTTTTTTTTTTTCAGAGACATTTTCATCCGTGAAAAAACAGAATGCATGCATGTAAATCCACAAAAAATGTTAAGAATCCAAAACATGTTGCCACAAAAACATTACAGCAATTACAACTTAATATTTTAATTGCATCTGTTAAGAATGCCAACACTAAATACCTGATCCATACTATGTTTAGTTGCGTTTTGTTATGTTATATTTAAGGCGGTCTAAGGAGTAAAAATGGTCATTTTGATTAATCACATTTAATTAATTTAATCGCAGATATGTAGACTGTTTCTGTGATGTTTGGTGATTTTACAAAACTGAAACAATACCAAAAGAATGCCAAAAACTAACCAAGACAGTCGTAAAACAAGTTAGCATATTAGCTATTGCTAACGACGCTCTACTATGTTTAGTTGCGTTTTTGTTCTGTTATATTTAAGGCTGTCTAAGGAGTAAAAATGGTCATTTTGATGAATCACATTTAATTATTTTAATAATCATGATTAATCGCAGATAGGTGGACTGTTTTTGTGATGTTTGGTGATTTTACGAAACTGAAACAATACCAAAAGAATGCAAAAATCTAACCAAGACACTCGTAAAACAAGTTAGCATATTAGCTAATGCTAATGACGCTCTACTATGTTTAGTTGTGTTTTGTTATGTTATATTTAAGGCGGTCTAAGGAGTAAAAATTTTAATTTTGATTAATCACATTTAATTATTTCAATTATTTGTGCATAATCGCAGATAGGTAGACTGTTTTTGTGACGTTTGGTGATTTTACAAAGCTGAAACAATACCAAAAGATTGCATAAAACTAACCAAGACACTCGTAAACAAGTTAGCATGTTAGCTATTGCTAACGACGCTCTACTATGTTTAGTTGCATTTTTGTTATGTTATATTTAAGGCTGTCTTAGGAGTAAAAATGGTCATTTTAATTAATCACATTTATTTATTTTAATTCATCGTGATTAATCGCAGATAGGTAGACTGATTTTCTGACGTTTGGTGATTTTACGAAACTGAAGCAATACCAAAAGAATGCAAAAAACTAACCAAGACACTCGTAAAACAAGTTAGCATATTAGCTAATGCTAACGACGCTCTACTATGTTTAGTTGCATTTTTGTTATGTTGTATTTAAGGCGGTCTAAGGAGTAAAAGTGATCATTTTGATTAATCACATAGACCGATGGGATGTGAAACAACTTACAATTTCATTTGTTTCCGATGTTTGGGGTGACGATTTGATTCAAACAAATTCCCGATTCTTTTGGTATAAAAATACTAGCTGCACAAGCTAGCGCTCCAATCAGCTAAACAGACTCAATAACTCCACGGTGACGTTTGGTGATTTTACGAAATTGAAACAATACCAAAAGAATGCATAAAACTAACCAAGACTTTCATAAACAAGATAGCAAATTAGATAATGACACTCCACTATGTTTAGTTGTGTTTTGTTATGCTATACTTAAGGCTGTCTAAGGAGTAAAAATTATCATTTTGATTAATCACATTTAATTAATTCATTCATTGTGATTAATCGCTGATAGGTAGAATATTTTGGTATTATATTTGGTAAGTGTACCACAGACAGTAGGGATGTGAAACAACTTCCAATTCCATTCGATTACGATGTTTGGGGTGACAATTCGATTCAAACAGATTCCCGATTTTTTGGTATAAAAATTATAATAAACTTTTTCAAAAGATGTCATAGATCACAACTGATGACGTAAGATGTATACGTACAGCGAGTAGGCACGGAAATGCTCTAAAATATGTATTTTTAATTTTGTTTTTATTAACTTATTTTCCGGACTATAGAGCGCACCGGCATATAAGCTGCTCCAAACTAAGTTTTAGAAGAAAAAAATATGTGTCCATATATTAGCCACACCAAACTATAAGCCGCATATACATACAGTCTATTTCAAACATGTATACAGTTTCAATATTATACATCACACGTTGTGAAATGAGTTATTTATACAGAAATATTTTATAAATATTTATTTATGTACCTTAATTATTTCAAAACTGTGCCCGTAACACTGCAGTAAAACGGCTGATCAAAATAAAACAGAAGCTGTGGAATCTAGCTCTCCAATCAGCTATACAGACTCAAAAACTCCACGGTGACGTTTTGTGATTTTGCGAAACTGAAACAATACCAAAAGATTTCCATTGTAAGTTGATAATACTAACAAAGACACTCGTAAATGCTAACGACACTAGTTTCATTACATTATGACAGCCATAAAACTAACCAAGACACTCGTAAACAAGTTAGCATATTAGCTAATGCTAACGACGCTAGTTTCATTACATTATGACAGCCATAAAACTAACCAAGACACTCATAAACAAGTTAGCATATTAGCTGATGCTAACGACGCTAGTTTAATTACATTACGACAGCACGTACAAATATGCATAAAAACACTTTTACAGACGTCACACATGGGAGGGTTAGTAAGTAAGAATTGTTTTAGTTATCTTATAAAACTTGCAAACGTTGCTTGAAGTGATAAATAATAATAATAATAATAATAACGATGGATTTTACTAAACACTCAAAGTCAGAGATGTCATCATTCATTCACGCCACATTCTCACTTTGATGGGGTAAGCTACATTGTTGGCCATAGCTGCCCTGGGGTAGACTGACGGAAGCGTGGCTGCCAATTTGGGCCCACGGCCCCTCAGGCCACCACCAAACATGAAGAATCCATACGAGTAGAAACGCTATGGATGGCTAGAAGACCGAACAGCAATTGTACTTCCAGTTAATAGCTCAGTCTAAACAGAAGGGCAATGCAGCAACTGCAGTGAGCGAGCTCGTCCAAAAGATGGCGCCATAGCACAAACATTAACACACTTATTCAGTCTGTTTGCTTGTTTGTTTGTTTTTTTAAACTATTTGCATTATGGCTGTCAGCGAAGAATAATCCCCAAATTAGCTGCACCGTTTTATAAGCTGCAGGGTTCAAAACCTGGGAAAATGTAGCGGTTTATAGTCCAGAATTGACAGTGAATCGATTTTGGCAAATTATGAATTGATTTGGAATCGGAATGAAAATAATCACGATTCGGATGTGGATTAAATTCAGCACCCCTAATCATTTTTACAAATAATTGGCTGGAAGTATTCAAAATGTTGCTGCAAAATATCTGAACTATTTTAAGTTAAATTGTGTTGCATTATGTTATATTTAGGGCTTTTAAACAATTTAAAATTAGAATTGCAATCAATCCTTTTTTTTTTTTCCAAAGTTAACTCCTACTTAATCACGATAGGTAGAAATTATTGTTTGATAAGTAGACAGTTGGGATGTGAAACAATTCTATTCCAATGTTTGATGCGACGACATTGATGCGACGATTCGATTTAACACGATTCTGGAATCCAACTTGATTCTCCACTCAACACGATTCTCGATTCAAACCGATTCTTGACGCGTTGATATAGAAATTATAACAAAACCTTTTCAAAACAGATTACAAATCGCAAAAGCTCTTCATTTCATTCATTTTTTCATGTATTCATTTATTTCAGGCAATGACACACACAAAAAGTACAAGGTAGACAACACATAATAATATTAATTAAAGCTGCAAGCAGCGTTGTTCGGGCCCGCGTATTTGGCAGGTGCTAGTCCTAAGTGTCCCAATACTTTTGTCTACTTTTAGTCTGAAGTGTCCCAAGACTTTAGTCTAGTGTACCTACCTTGTCTGCATTGTGTGGGCACGTTGGTGCTTCCTGCTTTTAAGCAGCCATCTTAAAAAAACAGCATTGCAGCAGCATCAGCGCAGCGGGTCTTTGAAGGGTCATAAAATCAAAACCGGAGCAGTTAATTAAAAAGCGCTTCTGTTGTTGTAATCACAAGGGTTCAATCTCTCTCCTGTGTTAGTTTGAAGGCGAAACGACAAACGCGCTCAGAGGAGTTCGTTTTTGAAGGAAGGTGACCGGTTTTTACAAAAAAATTGTTTTGAAGGGGGAATAGCAAACTTCCTGTTGATTTTTGCTGGGGGTTGTCAATTTATGAAATGTAGGTCTAAGTGAGACCTACAGAGAGGTTTTTGTTTCATCTCTCTCTGACCTTCCCAGTGGGAGTTACAGGCAGTTTTGTCAGATTTTTCATCCGAGGAGCAGTTTTTTGTGCGTTTTATTAAAAAATTGCTGTAGAGCACAATTTTTAGATTTAGGGTTAGGTTTTTTTCATTAGATCACAGTTTTAGCCAGTCCTGATATGTGTGTTCAGTTTGGTGAGTTTTGAAGCATGTTAAGGGGGTCAAATTAGAGCTCAAAGAGGCAAAAGTGACTGTTTTTAGTACTTTTTTGTCTTGAAGGGGGAATTGCCAACTTCCTGTTGATTTTAGCCCGAAGATGTACAATTGAAAAATGTAGGTCTAAGTCAGACCTACATAAAGGTTTTTGTTTCATGTCTCTCCGACCTTCCTAGTGGGAGTTACAGGCAGCGTAGTTTTTTCTTCTTCCTAGGGGGCGCTAGAGCGCAATGTTGAGTTTTGGGGTTTGGTTTTTTTATTAAAAGGCAATTTTCGCAGGTCCTGATGTGTGGGTCAAATATGGTGAGTTTTGAAGCATGTTAAGTGGGTCAAATTAGTGCTCAAAGAGGCGGCGGAAGAAGAAAGAAAGAATAATAAAACGGACGAATAACAATAGGTCCTTATGTCCCATTGCATAAGGACTCCCTGTGGGAGTCCTTTTGCAATGGGCCATTGCGGGCCCTAATTAATATAATGCAATAGGTAATGTACAGTATGTAAGCATGATGATCCAGTTTTGCCTGAAAGGGAGTGAGAAGAAGATAACTTCTTTAATCCCACCCCTAGTTCTTCATTCAATGATTAATACATTGAGTTTCACTGTTAGACGAGCATGTTCGGTAACGCTCAATCACGGAGTACTTGTAAGCAGACACATTGTGTAGACAGAAAAGGGAGAACGGACGCATTTTGGCTTGAAAACGAACGATAAAGGTGAGGTTCAATCAAAGTTTATTTATATAGCCCTAAATCACGAGTGTCTCAAAGGACTGCACAAGCCACAACGAGTTATAACACTGACATGGCTAGCTAGTAGAGATGCGCGGTTTGCGGGCACAACCGCGGATCGGGCGGATGAAATTTAAAAAAATAAGATTTTATCCGCGTGCGGGTCGGGTCGGGCGGATCAATTAGATTTTTTTTTTTTTTTTTTTTTTTTTTGCGGGTGGCAGTTAAACCAATTCGGAAATATATATACATAGTTAAATGTTGTTACCCACATACGAAAAACGAGCAGGCACCTGCTGCATATGCCACAACAGAAGAAAAAAAAAGAAAAGAGATGGACACTTTTACGGAGCGGAGAAGGGACGCCTCGCCGGGGTCCGGGACCGAGGCCCCTTCCCCCGAGAGGGCCCCACCGGGAGCCGTAGCTGAGGCGATCCGCGAGAAGGGCCCGACGCACGTCCAGGGTCACTACCGCGCCCACCGCACCGACACCCCGCCTCGTCCGCCTTCGCCGCGGCCGGCGTCACGCGCAGCAGGTAAGCAGCTTACCTGCCCGCCACCCCCGTGGCCGGGGGCTCGTAACATGGGTCACTCCGCGCGCTCCGCCCGCGCAGCTTACCTGCCCGCCACCCCTGTTGCCGGGGGCGCGTAACAGGGGTCACTCCGCGCGCAGTGCGCTCAGCGCGGCTCCCATATGATTGCGCACTGGTGTGCGTCTGGGTCGTGACAGCGTGGCACGCGAAAGACTGTACTGCATTGGATCAGTCTCCTTTCTTTAACAGGCAAAAGCTTTATAACCTCACCATACCTGCCAACTTTTGAAATCAGAAAAACCTAGTAGCCAGGGTCCAAGGGCCGCAGGCCCCGGTAGGTCCAGGACAAAGTCCTGGTGGAGGGTTCAGGGCTTCGCCCCCCGACGCAAAATGATTATTAGCATTCAGACAGGTTAAAATGTTGCTAAAACCATCACTTTTCTATCAGTCACAGTGACTTTTCAAAACAAAAATATTACAGCAAAAATCATATGGGTTGATTGACATGTTTATTCTGTAAGCTAACTTCAATAGTTTGAAATTATTTTGACAGTTAATGCCAGTTATCCTGTCAACCTTTCACAAGACTTCAATTTGTTAATTGAAAGTATAAACAGTATAAACACTTTTTACAGTAAACAAATGGTAAAACAGTACTAAACAATTCCATTAAAAAAAAAATTGGTGTCATTATTAACTTTCTGTCCAAGCTTGTATAATCTACTGCCTTGTTCAATTGTAAAAAATATTCTGTGCCTAAAATTCACATTTCTATCACAATTATCATACTGTAAACATGGTAAGCTAACTTCATTAAAATTAATAGTCCTGTCAATAGCATGGAATTACAATTCAAATGTAGTTTTTTTGTAAGCCTTTCAAAAGAATTCAAAATATGAAAAATTAATGAAAATTAATTTAAGCCATCAGACACTTTGAAAAGTGGCACATCACATCTCTAATGTAATCATTTGAACTTTTCAACAGAAATAGCACTGCAAAAATATTAAGGACATACTTCTGTATTTTGGTAGTTATGCTGTCAACATTTAACAAGATTTCTTTAACTTGGACTTGAAAGCATAAATAGTATAAACACTTTTAACAGTATGTCGTGCTGTGAAATACAGCCGACAGGATTGCGCACCAAACACGAGGCAAGGCCAAAGTGCATGCAGGTGCAGGAGAAGAAAGGACTTCTTTCATTTAAGGTTTGTGATAAACCATCAAACTCATTCGTTAAAAGGACTCTATAGTAATATAAAGCGAATTTTTCTGGACATTATCATGCAAGAAAAGTTTATTTTTGGGACCGCGATCACCGCGTAATGATTTTTAAAGGTTGCATTACATTATTAACTGTCCCATGTGATCAGCCAGTGCGATTGGAAGTCCATGCTCAATTATTGCCTCCGTAAATAAAACTTCGGCATTTAATCACATCCAAAGAATCTGTTTGGGCGACGAAAAACGTTGAAAGTTTTCCACTTGTATCGCTAGCAACGGCATTAGACTTGTGTTTTTTTGTCCCAAAGTGGTCTTTTACATCGCTAATTCCTCCGTGTCCGATCGAAAAATCTTGTCTGCACAAGGTGCAATTCGCGTAGTTTTCACCCTTTTTTTTTTAAATTAAAGAAAAAACGTATTTTTTATCACTGCACCCGTAACCCGGAATAGGTTGATGAAAACCGTACGAATTACGGGAAAACCGGAGTAGTTGGCAGGTGCCTCACTAATGCCTTGCATCGTCTATATTAGATATACCGGGCGGATGGCGGGCGGATGCAGTTCTGATCAAACGTTACATCGGGTGGATGGCGGATGGTTGACGACTTTCTGATGCGGTTGCGGATGAAATATTTGCCTATCCGCGCATCTCTACTAGCTAGCTAGCGGCTAAAGTCTAGCCCCACTTGGCAGTGTTTTAGCTACTTCTAAATCACTAATCCTCGCCTCCATGGCGACAAATAAAGTACGTTTCTTACAAGTATCATCACTGCAAGACGAGGAATAGCTAAACATGCTTCACTACACACCGTAGCTCACCGGCGTCAAAATGTAAACAAACGCCATGGGTAGATCTACACCTAACATCCACTGTAATGATACCAAGTACAGGAATGTATCTAGTCGATACTGCTATGATTACGTCGATATTTTTTGGCATCACAACATCTTCTTTCGGTTTTTTTTTAATTTATATTTATAAACTCAGGAAATATGTCCCTGGACACATGAGGAGTTTGAATATGACCAATGTATGATCCTGTAACGACTTGGTATCGGATTGATACCTAAATTTTGTGGTATCATCCAAAACTAATGTAAAGTATGAAACAACAGAAGAATTAGTGATTATTACATTTTAACAGAAGTGTAGATAGAACATGTTAAAATAGAAAATAAGCAGATATTAACAGTAAATGAACAAGTATATTAACAATCCATTTTCTACCTCTTGTCCTTAATAATTTTGACAAAATAATACAATGGAAAATGACACAGTAGACATGCACCTGGGGATAGGTTGATTGGCAACACTAAATTGGCCCTAGTGTGTGAATGTGAGTGTGAATGTTGTCTGTCTATCTATGTTGGTCATGTGATGAGTTGGCAACTTGTCCAGGGTGTACACCGCCTTCCGCCCAAATGAAGCTGAGATAGGCTCCAGCGCCCCCCGCGACCTCGAAATGGACAAGCGGTAGAAAATGGATGGATGGATGGATGTTACTGCATATGTCAGCAGCTAAATTAGGGGTCTTTGTTTGCTTACTTACTATTAAAAGACAAGTTGTCTAGTATGTTCACTATTTTATTTAAGAACAAACTTGCTATAATAAACATATGTTTAATGTACCGTAAGATTTTTTTGTTAAAATAAAGCCAATAATGCAATTTGTTGTGGTTATTTAAAAAAGTATCGAAAAGTACAGAAAATTATATTTTGGTATCGATACCGGTAGCAAAATACTGGTATCAGGACATTACAACACTGTAACAATAAGTTGTAGCAACAATGAACAATACCATCCATCCATCAACAATGGTAATAGACAACATAGCAATAATGGTAATGAAACATTGAGCACATGTTAACTCTATGAGACAGAGTACAACAGCAAGTCAAATTAAAGACCCTCATCTCTATATTTTAATCAGACCCAATGTTTGTATAATAGTTTAAAATTGATTAATAGTTTGGCATTGTTTGGCACTAAAATAGCCTAAAAAACATTTTTTGTCTTTTTTTAATTGTATCTTGGAAATTAGGATTGATTTAGAATCATATTGAATAAGATTTTTTTTTTTCAGCACCCCTAATCATCATTTTCCAGTTTTTATTCCAATCAAGAGGGAAATGGAATGTTTGTTTATGTAACATTATGCTAACAGCTTAACACAAAATGGACACAAAACACGTTACAGACTCACACAAACAAACGCTGGCCACTTTTGACACACTTCAAAAACCCAAATCAATTGAAAGAAAAACAATTTGGTATATTTCCTTTGTTTGTAGAGTTAGATATGAACCAAGTTGGGTCTTAGACTCAAACTCGAGCATCTTCATGGTGGACGGGCTATGGTTCTTGTTGCATTCATCACCAGCTTCAAAGAAACATAAGCAAGAGGAACCTCAGGTGCATGTACCAGATTTCAAGATGCAGTCTGACCCTAACTTGGGAACCAGCTAACCCTGTCACCAACCAGCCCACCTGATACTCCCCTCAGCTACTTCTCTCAATCACGACTCTTGAGAATGAAGAACTAGCGCTCCACTGGCTTCACTTAGTGCATCCTTTGTGCTTTTTGTTGGAAGGCTTGAAATGGAAAGAAGGCCAGGCAGCTTGATTGTCAGCTGTCTGCTTGGATAACATATTAGGCCTGTCCCCTCGGACCACCGGGTCATAGGCGGCCATGACTCTCATAGGCCGGAGGAGAGCTTTGAGAAAGTCTTGTTTACCCTTTTGACTATTTGGAACTATTGGTTCTGTAACAACACACCAATATCTTAGCATCTGAAAGACTTTGGTTTTTCACTGCTGTCAAATGATTAAAATGTTTAATCAGATTAATCACAGGGTTGCTCAGTATTAATTACGATTAATCACAGTATATATGCACTGAACATACTTGGACAAAGTGCCCAAAATGCATTGCAAGAGACATTCCATGGCTGTTGGGTCATTCTGCAGTGCAGATGTGTTAATTGAGTTCGAGTTTGTAATCAGATTATTAATAATAATTCATTAATTCAAATAATCACTTTGATTTTTGTATACTCTAAAAGCCAAAATTGAGCAAAACCATTTGTGTCTCTTGTGGAGAGGATGAATACTTTGAAGCCGACAAGAGCATATGACGTTTTCTTGGATGAGATGAGAAACGTCTTCTCAGACAATCTGAACACTCCAATTTTTTGGGCTTATTTTGCTTGAGGAAAAGAAGCGGTGTAATAATTCTCCACACCTGGTGCTGATCTCCTTAAGGTACATACTCCTTCATTATACAAAGTACGATATTAGATTACATCTTATAACACTTTCACGTTTTTAGAGCTTGCAGTTTAAAAAATAATTAGATTATTTTAGTCATCGACTAATCTATCGATTAATCGAGTAATCGAATAAAACTAACTTTAGAGCTTCAGTGCGTCTTTTAGGGAAAATAGTTGCAATAAACAAAACATTTTATGTTGACTTTGACTTGTTTCTTAATATGCACATAACATTGAAATCAATTTTGAGCATGAACATGAGAGCAGGACCACAGTTTGTATTAAAATATTTTAAAACAACAAGTAATGGACACCCTGAGTGTAGCTAGAAATAAGGCAATACATACAAAGAAAGACTGTCTGAGAAAGTAAGATAATTTCACAAAAACGTTAACATTTCTTTGTTAGTTTTTCCTAATTGGACATGTAATATTTTAAATTGTGTAATAATGCATTTTAATTTGACATGTGATATTTGTTGAAAAATAATGATAAAACACATTATCTAACTTTCCAAAATAAATATTCTAAATTGAGTGATAATAAATGTTACTTCTAAAATGCTTTCTAGAGTATTTTTTTAAATGATCTATTAATGCGTTATTTTTATTTTATTTAATTGTTATATATTTTTTGATGTACTGTATGTATATATATATATATATATATATATATATATATATATATATATATATATATATATATATATATATATATATATATATATATATATATTTATTTAAATATTTATTTATTTATTTATTTATTTTTATTATCGTTTAGATTAGGTAAATGTTTAGGTATTCTCCAGTGTGGACGCCTCAAAGGCGGCGTTTATTTTATTTTTTTCAGTCCTAATTGCCATGCCATGTCTTGTTAATGTATTGTGTCTGCGTGCATTTAGTTTGTTTTTTCTTTTAAAATGAGTGTAAACCACCCTGTGTTGCAACTTGTCAGTGTATAAAAAGTGTTGTATAAATAAAATTTGTATTGATTGATCGAACAGTTTTGCCACACACATGCTTGAAAAGGTATTAATTGACAAACAACTGGGTACGTACAAACTGTAGATGCTAACATGTCCTCACATTTGTTTGAATAAAACTTTCAATATGCAAATCAAAGCAGGGGAAAAACATTAAAAATGTATGCTCGCAACGAAAGTGTGACTCCGGGGTCATTTGTGGCCCGCAGCTCTAATTATGTTGGCCTGCAACACGTTGTCGGAAAAATAAACAGTTCGGAAATATAGGAGCAAAAAGACGTAATGTAATGACAAAAAAGTTGAACATTTTATTTAAAAATGTTTTAAGTTTAAGTATGTGTGGAACATTTGGATATTTTGTAAAAAAAAAATAAAAAAAATGCTACAGATATTGTATATCAAAACTTGTTATAAGTGACAAATGGTAATATTGTTAGTATAAGTATCAAAATGTCAGCTTTTTCTCATTGCATTATGTCTTTTTGCTCTTTTTAAAAAAAAAAATTCTGCAGGTTTTTTTGGACAACATTTTATGGACAACTAACCTAAATCTTTGGTCTGTAAATGATAGTGTCACCTATAACACACGTTTTGTTTTTAGATAGAGGCCATCTGTTTATACGTAATATATGTCTGTTTTCAGCATTTTAATACACAATAAAATAATATCAAAATATAATTTCAATTTTTATTATGCAGCCTTTGGTGCATGACTGTCACAAACGCATTTTGCTGACGTCAGTTTTGGTTTTGTCATGCAAAGTACACTTATTTGACTTTTAATGATGACGATTTTAACCAACTATACTGCTCACATTTTTCAGTAGCACATTTTTATGTCATTTGAGGATAAAATCATTTTTGTTTTGGATACAATTTTGAGGAAACTGGATAACATTGATGTAGATGATCTATATCTGCTGTCCAGATTTACTTTAGAAAAGAGAAGTGTTGGATACTTCTCTTGTTACCTTATTTGTATTTGACTTTATTAAATGTTTGGGTAGAATTTTATCAAACAAAACCAGTTTTCTTGTAAGTAATAAAGAAATGTAAAAAATCTGTTTATCTATTTTATGGAGGAATGTAGTTCATCATAGAACTGGCACCCAATGTTATTACACAGAGTATTGATTTGAATCGATTCTGAATCAAATCTTAACCCTATCGAATCGTGTGGCGCCCAAAGATTCACAGCCCTGCTGTTTTATGTTTTGTTCTAGGCACTGAAAGACATGAGTTGACCTCCTGGATGAGTTTCGACTCCATCTTCAGGTTCTTCGGCGAGGTCCTGAAGGTGAAAGAGGACGAGGAGGAGATGTCCACCAACATCGTCAGCACACGCAGCAGCGCCCTCAAAAGCAAACATCAGGATTTGTAAACCACCCCCCCACCCCCCTTTAGGAGTCTTGGGTCAGCATGTAAACGCCACAATCACGTCAAGATGGCTGCAAAATGTGCGGACGTGATTGTGCTGTGCTACCAACAGGGTGCCGAGCACAGTGCCTTGTGGTACACCTTTTCTGACTGTTAGCATGGAATTTTTATTTTCACGTCCCATACCTGTATATGCATGACCATACTTTTTTTTTAAAGATCTCTTTCAACTTTAAAACTCATTTACCGAGACACATTTCGAACACCTATGCATTCCTCTCCTCTCCATATCTCGGACGAATCAAACAATGCGCTCGGAATCTTTCCGGCGAGCGTATTTGAAATCACTTAAAAATGGAGCATCAAATGGATTTTAGTGATATTTTGTTAAAACAGGAGCCACAAGGCAGCTCAATGGATGACGCGCGTCAGGAAATGCAAGATCCGGATATTATTCTAAGCCTGAATGATGTCGGAGAAAAGTACATTTGTTCTTAGATGTGACAACGCCGCGCTCAGCCACACGTAATCTGACTGTGTGACACAAACACGATATATATATATATTTTTTAAGTATTTTAAACCAGTCAAGGCTTAACAGAAGACATTTCACAAGTGTCTCGACGTTAGCCATGGCTAAATCTTACCATACCTCCTTTTTAAATGTGGACTTCCCTTATTCTGATCGTCGCTATTGTTTAACTTTAACTGTGAAATCCTCTTTCTCCCTCCAGTGTGTGTGTGTGTGTGTGTGTGTGTGTGTGTTCATGCTTTTGAGGATTATCTCCATGCTGTAATGAGACAAGTGTGGCTGATGGTTGCAAGGCCTAATTTCCTTTTAATTTGATTCCCATCTCTCCTGCTTTCAGTAAAATAAAATAAAAAGATAAATAAATAAAAAACGAGTCTTGCATATTATTTGATTTGATATGAATTTGCTTTCCAGATACCGTTGCTCATCTTTGTGGCTTTTCACGCAAAATGTGCTCATTTTTCCACCCTTTTATCATTTGTACATTGTTGCCTTGAGGGAACAAACAAGGTTTTTTTGTTCTTTTGTTTTTTTTTTTAAATAAACCAATGATGAAAAAAAGCAAAGCCTGATGATAAATAAAATGATTTTTTTCAGCCAATTTTCACATGAACATGTTTGTGTGTGCAGTGGGGGAAAAAAAATACCTGCTTACACTTTCATCATTTATGTATTTTATGAAACTTGGAATAAAAGCTACTGTAAACTATTTTTTTTAAATGTATCATTGTTGTGTACTTTATGACGAAGTTGAAGAATATAAACCAATCAAATGCAAATAAACTGTTTTATACATCACGTTTTCTGTAGATTGTATATTTATAAAACTGAAGTTGTTATGTTTGCAGCACAAGTCAAATGTTTTTCTTTTGAACATTTCTAACCATTTCCTGAATGTGACTCAAAATTAACTAATTTGAAAGAAATAAAAAAGTGAATCATGTTTAATATAGTATTTAGGATGTATAAGTAATGAAAAGATGTTCAAATGTATGCTTAAAAAAAAGAAGCTATTGATTATTTTTTTTGTATTAATTTTTGGTCATGCTTTTGGCCAAATTAAGCCCCTCAAGTTTGTCTGCCAGGCAAATTTGCTCTAGTCCAATTAGGTCAATAAACCTCAATATGATATATATATATATATTTGTATTAACTTCAGTACATCAAGTACTAAAAACCCTATATATGTATATGTATATATATATATATATATATAAACTATAAACAATATATACTTATTATGTCTATATCTTATATATTTCATTATATCTAATAAGAGGCCTAATTTTGCTTGACACGTGCCAGCCAGGTATATTAATGTCATGTTGCAGTGCAGTTTTTTTCTTTTTCTTTTTCTTGGTATCCACACACACACACACCTTCTGACACTTTAAATGTGCCACAATTTGGCTCCATTTATTAGCACATCAAGTTGTCAGGTTCCAATAATCCCTGCCTGTATTGAAATGATGCCTCATTTAATCCTCATGTGTGACTCCTTAAAGTGTCTTTTCCCTCTGCTGGTCTGTGTTTAACACACACACACACACACACGCACACACACACACACAGTGAATGAGTGGGCTGCTCCTTGACATGTTAAAGTTTGCTTTTAAGTTTGATATTTCAATTTTTTTTCTAGCTTGAGAGAGTTGTTGTCACGCTTGCCTGCACTGCTCTTTGTGTGTGTGTGTGTGTGTGTGTGTGTGTGTGTGTGTGTGTGTGTGTGTGTGTGTGTGTGCACACGTGCAAGATGTGCCCCTCAAAGATGAACTCCCGCCAAAGGAACCAGGCAGTTGGAATGTCACCCCTCTGACACACACACACACACACACACGCACACGCACTCGCGGATCACTGTCACATGACTATTTGCATAATGATATGCTGCAGCTCTGAGAAGAAAAGTAACCCCCAAATTTTACGGGTCAACTCCCTGCAACAATCAATGTTTTATCGTGTCTATAAGGGAAAATATCTTTAACAAGCGTGAGTGGAGGAACGCTCTTTCTTCTCCCGTCCCTCCGTCCCCTATCAATTCAATCCTTATCACAAACAATATTTCCAAAGCAGTTAAAACATGCAAATGCACAAACGATATCATCCCCTGCATGCAATGTATATATTCGGTGCTTTTATTTTGAAATATCCAGCATGCGTGGCCTGCTCATTACGTATTCATTGACTGGCAAGAGAAGCCATTTAATCCAATAGAAGCAAGCCTTCCATATTCTAATAAGGAAAGGTGCAGCTGCAAAGACGCACAGGTGTGCACCTTTGATTTATAATCATTCTCCTTTCTTTTCTTTTTTTTTTTTTTTTTTTTTTTTTTGAGAAAGCACTTTTTTTTTCAATAGCATAAGTACATGTAGTTGAAATGTTGTGTAATAGTTGTTGGCTTTCTCTGCCCTCGCCGCCCCCTCAATTAGACCTCGTCTGATGCACTGGAAGGAAAAATACATTTGATTTCTTTTCTTTTCATTCATTATTTGATGGTCACCTGAGAGGTGGAAATAGTTTTTCTTAACACAATAATTGCAGATATATATGTTGGGTTTTTTTTTTTAATTTTTTTATAAATGACAAACTTTTTCTTGACATAATAACTGCAGAATGATATGGTTTGTTTTACATTTTTGATAAATACTTGTTATACTTGTTATATTTAAAAAAATATATACACAAAAAGAGGCCATAACTTTTAATTGCACACTTTTTTTTATTTTATTTTGACACTAAGCCTGTTTTTTTTTAAAATATATTCTTTTTTTTTTCATTTACTGCACTTCACAATTTAACATACAATTAAACTCATTTTAAAAACAATTTATTTAGCACGTGATTGTATTAGAAATATATTTATTTTAAAAACAAAACATTGTGACAGAATAAATACTGAATTAAGTGGTTCAAGAAAATAAATAACACAATCAGAGGGAAAAAATGTTCACCTTATTTTAAAACTATAACAATGATAACAATATTATACATCGCACATTGAAAAATGAACGTAATTATTTTATTGTGAAAATATCTGTTGTTCTTTTATCAAAATCAAACATTGAAAAAAACGTTTTTTTTTTTAGCATGAACAGCATGTGACGAATGAAATCTTGATGACAAATAATCGTCCTATTATATATCGACTCTTGTCGTTTGTTCTGTTGATAAAAGCAACGAAATAATAAGCAGCACTTCCAGGAATTAGTCGCATCCAAACCCACCCTCAGTCAATATTGCAACGGACCTATCGATTCGTTGTCCAGATAAATAAACGCCTGTATTGAAGGAGAATTAAACCTTCTAATGTTGAAAATATAACTCCAATTTAACACTTTTAATATTTGAATCTAAATGTGTTTTTTTTGTTAGATGCAATGTTTTATAAATAATCGAATTGTCGTTATTTCGAAAAAGGCTGTGCATCCGAGCATCGATGAATTATTGTATTACTTTTTTTTTTTTTTTTTTTATTACCACCCGCAGCGTCAGTCTGCACATTTTTGGGTAAAACAAACACCGACGCGAGTAGAAATAAGGCAATCATTTGAAATAGCATATTATAGATGGCGTCCATCAAGTGGACGCAGCCCCGCGAGGATATAGTGGGCCGTGCGTGGATTCAGGAGAAAGTTTTTTTTATTGGAGGAAAGAACCTTTCTGCACCTTTATGAGAAGATTGTGACGGACAGACAGGTGTGTGTGTGTGTGGGGGGGGGGGGGGGGGGGGGTTGCGTGGGCAGGTGTGTGTTTGGATGCGTCTTTTTTGCGCACGGTGCCTTGGAATCTCCGTGGTTAAGCGAGTTAATAAACTTGCGTGTTATTAAAGGGCCTGCAGCCTTGCCTCACCCACCACACAAACACACACACACACACACACACGCACACAAACACGCACACGCACACAACTATTGTAATGCTTCTCATTGAGTTTGTCACCTGAGTCAGCAGGGAGGATGAAAAGGGAGGAAGGAGGCTGGTTATGTGTGCGTGTGTGTGTGTGTGTGTGTGTCCAGCCAACTACTTTATTACTGTTTATCCCTGCAGCAAAAGCTGTCAGGAGCTGACAGATTGGCAGAATGTGTAATCAGTGTGGACACCCTCAACTTATGTATTCACCTTAGAGTCTCATTATAAACAATATATACTTGTTAACTTATCTTATACACTATAAACAAGGTATACTTATTATCTTATCATTTATACTATAAACAATATATACTTGTTCACTTATCATATACACTTAAAACAATATATACTTATTAACTCATCATATACACTATCAACAATATATACTTACTAACTTATCATATACACTGTAAACAATATGTACTTATAATATACACTATAAACAATATATACTTATCATACACACTATAAACAATATATACTTAATAACGTATCATATACACTATAAACCATACATACTTACTATAAACAATATATACTTATTAACTTATCATATACACTAAAAACATTATGTATTTATCATATACACTATAAACAACATATACTTATTGACTTATCATATACACTATGAACAATATATACTTACTAACTTATATATACTTGTTAACTTATCATATACACTATAAACAATATATATTCATCATATACACTATAAACAAGATATACTTAATGACTTATCATATACACTATGAACAATATATACTTACTAACTTATATATACTTGTTAACTTATCATATACACTATAAACAATATATATTTATCATATACACTATAAACAATATATACTTATTATATACAGTATAAACAGTATATACTTATCATATACACTATAAACAATATATATATCATATACACTACAAACAATATATACTTATCATATAGACTATAAACAATATATACTTATTAACTTGCCATATACACTATAAACAATATATACTTATCATATAGACTATATATATATATATATATATATATATATATATATATATATATATATATATATATATATATATATATATATATATATATTTCATTATACCAAATAGGACGCCTAACTTTGCTTGACAGTGTCAGTCAGGTATATTAAGTTCATGTTGCAGTGCAGTTTTAAATTTTTTGCATGCTAACCACAACAACATAATCAATATTTTTCAGTTGTTTTTATTTTTATTTTCCCACTCATCAGATGGTGCAGTTGTACCTAATGTTGTGGCCAGTCACTATGGTTCTAGTTTTTGTTTGAATGCATGCATACAATATGGTATATTATATGTGTCCAGTTTTTTTTTCTTTCTGCAACCCGAAAAGGAGCAGGAAGAAGCAGTATGTAATATATATATATATATATATATATATATATATATATATATATATATATATATATATATATATATATATATATATATTGAATAACTGCATGTCTTAACATTATTTGTTGATGTTTTTGTGTATATTTGTGTAATTAATTATTAAAACTGATAATTCATTTAAACTTTTCTGTTTTTGTTTTTTGTTTCTTTTAATTTAATATTGTCATGTTCTGGCAGAATGTGTTCAAACTAACTTAAACAAAAAGATAAGACGACGGGTGGATTTTGTGGGAGGGACATTTGCTGCATTAAATACAAAAATATTTGACATTTTCATGAGAGCAATATCTTTACAAATATAAAACAAATACGTACATTTAAAAAAAAAAAAATCATTTCATCATATTTATTTATTTTTGAATGTGCATTTTTAAACATTAATATGGGTGTTTTTATAACAGTAATAAAATGTACAATAAAAAAAATAAAAAAAACACCACAACTTCAAATAAGAGAAAAAATAACTTACAAGCATGCAAAATCTATATTTTGTGTGAGTGTGTGCGTGTGTGTGTGTGTGTGTGTGTGTGTGTGTGTGCTGACCTGTCAGGAGGGGCTTGTTAGTGACTTTAACTCCGACTCTGCTGGCGGCCTGCAGGCATCGATTTCAAACTTGTCCCCATGTCCTAATGTGATGAGAACATCCAGGCTGGTGGTCGCAGCACCATGGACAGCGTCACCCTCCTTCGTGACCCCCGCCTTGCTATCACGTTACCCGGGTGTGCGTGTGCGTGTGCGTGCGTGTGCGTGTCACAAGTGAAGATGGACAGAAAGAGGGCGAGAGAGAGAGAGAGAGAGAAAGCTGCTTTTATACTCAAAATGCATGGCTGGGGGCTGCGTGGTTCCGTCCATTTGCTCGTGCACATGCAGCATAATAATACTACTACTACTACTACTAGTAATAAATAAAGCAAAGCAGGTTCTGGATCACAAATCACTCCACATTCTTTACTGTTCATTAGTTTTACCATACTTAACCTACTGTGTGGAAGTCTGGGGGAATAATTATAAAAGCTCATTAAATTCAATAACTACACTTCAGAAAAGAGCTGTACGCATCATCAACAAGGTTGGATATCTGGACCATACTCACTCACTATTCTTACAGTCAAAAATATTAAAATTTAATGATATTATTTTGTATCAAACTGCACAAATAATGTATAAAGCCAAAATAAATAAACTCCCGGGAAGCATTCAAAAATTGTTCAGCATACGAGAGGGCGGTTATAATTTAAGGGGGAATTTAAATTTCAAAATGCTTAGTTATAGAACGACCATTAAAAGTTTTTGTATTTCAATTTGTGGAGTGAAATTATGGAATGGTTTGAATGTGGAGTTAAAGCAATGTCCAAACATAAACCAGTTTAAAAAGAAGTATAGGTACATGGTATTCCAGAGGTACAGAGATGAAGAAGGGCTTTGATATTGGCTTGTTTATGTTACAGAAGAGTGTGGGGCTGCCCATTGAGGCAGTGGTGTTGCTGTGGTGGCATGATACCATTTCCATGATCACTAGTGGTAATGGTGTGGCTATGTATGTGTGTAGTGTGCATATGTATGTATATATCTATAATTTATGTATATACAAGTTCATTAAGTTTGTACATTGAGTGAACAGGTAGTTCTAACTCAGAGTAATTTATGATTTAAAGAAAAGGGGTGGGATTAAATAAGTGTAAACTTCTTCTCACTCCTTTTCAAATATGTAAAAAAAAAGAGAAAAAGAAAGTCCAATGCTCATTTGTTTTTGTTTTTTCTTTTCCATTGTTTTCATTTTGTTATAATGTCTGTTAAGGCTATAGCACTGTATTGGATCAGGTTTGCTCTTGTTTTTATGCATATTTGAAATAAAAAAAAAATATATCAAAAAAATAAATAAATAAAACTAATAATAATAATAATAATAGTGATAATAACAATAACCACACATAAAATGGTATTTAATGCGAGCTCTAAAAATAAGTGAATAATATATGCATCATTGTCACATACTCATGACTGCGTCTTTACGCATCTGTGCGTATTTTACGCACGGAACCAAGCAGCGCTATAGGACGTGCGCGTGCCCGTCCCCCCTTCAAAATATTGCACAAAATCAAGTGAGAACGAGGCGGATTTGATTTTTGCACGTGTGCTCCTGCTGTTTGATGGAGCTGTGCAGCGTGGAGACAGCTTGTTAATTAAAAGCCCACGAGATGAGGCGACATATCAGTGCGCCGCTAAGCACGCTGACAGACAGCAAGTTGCTTCCCCAATCCTCCCTCTACCTTTTTTTTTTTTTTTTTTTTTTTTTTTTTTTTATCACAGCAACGCAGCGAGATATTCTAATTCGTTCAAATCCCACTGTGGCTGAGGAATATCTTGTTTTCTACTTAAGGAATGACGACAAACCTCAGTATTCCCTGTCACTCCGCGAGGATATATAGAGCCCCCCGAATGGCTGCTTTATGAGCTCCCCAAATCCACGCGAGGCAGCTTAAATGTGGCAAATTCGATTAAGAGGAGGGGAAAGAAAGGGGTGTCAGAACGGATTGAATTAGAGAAGATATAAGTTGGAATGCTGCTAAATGCTTTAATAAGCTCCGGGATGACATTGATGGCAGAGATGCGCGCATTGGAGCTAGTTTTTTGGTTGGAATTATGCAGTGTCCAATTGTGGTCATCACACATGCATTATTCCACCTTAATTGAACCTGCGGGGCATTCTGC